>NW_026562391.1:2545000-2752500 GCF_027474105.1 Poeciliopsis prolifica | reverse complement strand
TCACATTCTTCTTAGTAAAGTAGCTGGAGGTCGGTCAGATTGGATGGAAAGTGTGAATCAGTTCTCGCATCCTGACAAAGATTCTCGGTTCAGTTAAAGGCCCGATTTAGACTCAACTTCTTTAACACACAAAATATGCATCTGCCTTTTGAATGTGCAATCAAATTCTGATGCGGATCCAAACTGCAAACTCTGGCCTGCCTGAAATCATGGGTCTCCGTTTGTTTGAAGTGAACGCTTGATGCGGTTTCAATGTAAATGCCAAACAGACCGGAGATCGCTCCAGAAGTGGAGGAAAAGAGTTGACGAAGATCAGACATTTTTGCGAAAGCTTTTAAAAGAGGGTGCGCTTTAATTCTGCTCTCGCGAGGAAAAGAACGTGACGAAAGCACCTGTCAAGATTGTTTCGGAGCAAACAACTGAGTCAAACCACATCACAAATGAGTAAATAAACCAAATGTCTGCTCCACGCCCTGCTGTTCTTTTCTCTACGCTTCAATGAAAGAGTGTTACTTGACATTTCTGACACGCTGCAGATGGAAGATTCCCACTGCTGTGCATATTTTCAGCCCTGTGATCACCAACAGCTCAGCAGCCATAGGGAACATGAGGTTGAGCAGAAGGCACATCCCAGGTCAGATACTCTAACCACCACCTTCAACTCAAGACCACAAATTACATAAAACAAGACGGTTTGGGCATAAAGGAGGACGATCCACACAAGCCACATTAAAACCTTCACATCAAAAGTCCCGTCTCTCATCGTCGTGAACATTTCTGTTCGTTTAAGGAACATTTTACTAGCTCCCAAACTGCAAAATGAGCTCTGCGCATTAGAAATAGTCATTTTCTGAACACATCCGAAGCGCTGTAATTTGCAGCGTGTACGGAATCTTAAAATCAAAGTTTGTTTACGATCGGAAACAGTTTACACTTTAATTAACTCAGATGACAGAATTGTGCTGTCAGCAGTACAGCGACGCTTTTTTGTTTTAACCAATCAGGTTTCAAGTTAGAACGTCCGCAGTGTCGTCAGAGGTTTACTGGCCTCTGATTGGACGGTCAGAGCAAAGCTCGCACCTGGAAATGTTGCTAGCAAAGCATGTCCTCAAACATATGCGCACATTAATACTTCATTAATTTGTTTTTATTTTATGTCCACACTGTCTGGCAGAGAAGGAGACATTTATTTGAAACAAATAAAATAAAATTCAGAAGAACTCTGGATATCGTTAATAAAATTAAGTTAAATTAGAATTGGACCGTGCAACAGGACCAATAGTGAGAAGCGAGGCAAACGTTCTACAGAATGATGTCAGACACTGATGGTGTCCTTACTTTTCTTGCTTCGTTGGTTGTTTTGTTCTGTTAAATGAGCAGAGCAAGCTTAATATTTTTGTTAATTAAGTGCAAATGAATCTCATATTTAGCCGGAGGTTAAAGAAAGCAACGTTAGACAGCAGTAGCTACTTTTGATTGTTTCAACTGAAATTTTAATTGGCTGACCTAATTATTTTTTCTAACTTGTAATAATTGACTCACTTTTTTTTCTTCCCATTTTTAACTCCCTAGAGGATGTCAAAAAACTTCATGTGATTATGAAATACCAACTCTCTTCCTTCCAGAAATAGTCTGCAGTCCCCGAAATAACAGCAAGAGCAGCACTTTCCTTATCTGTGGTAAGCCAACCGGTCTCTGGGGAAACACACATATAAACACACACATGGTGGAAGTAATTAAAGCAAGTGGAGCTAAATTGAAGTATATTGAACTCATCTCTCACGCGCTTCCCGCTCTGTCGATAGATCACTGGCCAAGCGCTATTGACTGCCTCCCACTGTAAAGCCCTCTGTGCTCCCTGTCAGATGATAGGACAGGTATGGGAGATACACAAGATGTTTTAAGCTACTAAATCACTGATTTGTTATTTTATTTATTTATTTATGTTAATTGCATGATTTCCTGTGTGCTATTAACCTGATTTTTTCACGTTTTGCTACCAGCTCGTCGTTTCCAAATCCCTTTATCTTCTCTCCTTCTTTGCCGCGGTGGATAATGATTTTTGCCAAATGAAAGTCTTGCACTTCTCCGCCCCAGTAGATTAGTGGATCAATGCAACTGCATTTGTGTGCTCACTGAAGGAGAGATGCTTCCACATGTTCAGAGTGTACAGTCATCATAAAAGCCCAATAACGCAGGTGTTCCCACTACAGGGACAGGAGGAAAAAGTGACAGCAGAGATTTTCTCCAAATGGCAAAAGGGAATAGAAAGTCATGGATTTTCTTTTTCTCTGCACTGAATAATTGGTGTGGATTTTCCTCAAGGTCTTGACATGACAAATGTGTGTCAAACGCATCATTGATGGCGCAGGAGAAGAATGCCTCCGCTGCTCCTTTGAAATGCATTTCCCCTGTGTCTTCAGTCCCAACTGCTTGATGTGAATTCAGTTGAAGATTAATTGATTATCTCAAATGCGTAATCAATTCTAAGTGGGTCGACGTGTTTGCCTGCAGCTGTGTGAGTGTGCTGTGAAGCTGTTTGCATGCTCACATGTCAGCCTTCTAGTACTTTAGAAGGGGATTTCAGTGTTTTTAAATGACGCACAAGTTTAACCCTGCCAAATATTAACTCCTACGCACCGTTGTGTTTATGTTCAATATATTCTTGTCCTATGCTAGTCGCTTCGTGCAAATTGTCGTGCTGTTGACAAACTATTATGTTCTGGCTTCATGGACTCTGTTGAAGTTTAAAATTTTACTCAATTGCTAACACTTGGCCGCGACGCTATGAAGCTTACCGGAAATTGCCAACCGACCTCCACCGCGAAGAGAGAAGTGCTGAACCGAACGAGGCAGCTGTTAATGCTAATTCAGGGTAGGCCAACATGGTCCGAACGGCTTCGTTCACTTCTTCCACTGTCACTGCTAAAGCTGCAGGCAGACTGCAATACTGAAACAGCACAGGAAATCGATGTCAATGTTCATAATTTCTCCTTTGTATCTGCTGATTTGGCCAGTAGAAATTTTGCTGGAGACAATCCGAGTGAAGGGGAGAAAGCCCAGGATGTGGTAAGTGAGAATTTTTCCGATGGGAATAGGACAGGAAGGCAATGGCCGGGCAACAAAAATGGTTGCAGTTCTGCGAAATACTTCTCAACATTTTATTTAAAAAAAAGAATCAGGTTCCATTGTGTGAATTATTATTTTTTTATAATTTCAATTTGCGTAATTCTGTAGTGAATGGAAACGCAGCTTGTGAAGGCAGGTGTTGTATCTCTGTTTGGGTTATACCGACGCTTCGACCACTTCAGTAGCTGCTGGCACGCAAAAAACCCACCTGTAGCTATCAACATAATTAGCTAACAAGTGCTATTTACTTTACTTTAACTTCACACTCACATTTCAGTTGTCATTTGATCACCGTGTTGTACATCTCCCAAATATCCATCTGTCTTTAAAAGCAGCACCTGACCCGTACCCAGATGCATCAACAAACGCTTCGCACCCGCAGGTCCAGGCCTGCCGCTGACAGGCTTCTGCCCTCTGCAGAGGTCCTATCAAAGCAACGCGGTTTCCTGCTGTTAGTGTGACAGCTCTTAAGCTTCACACATGAAAGACAGGTAGGGAAGTTTTTTTTTTTTTTTCAACCAAACCTCACCTCAAAGCAACTGTGGGAATGCATGTGTGTGGCGGTGTTTATGAGGATGTGTGTGTGACTGTTCTTTTCAGAGAGGTGTAGACAGCGGTCAGGCTGAGAACCTGCCAGGTTTCCGAAAGCAAACATGACTTCACAAACAACAGCGACCCGGGATGTCCTCCGGGCATCAGCCTGCTGCGCTGTGCTAACACAAAAACGAAAAGGGATTGCTTCTCACACACTTTTAGACAATCATAGGAGTTCAGACTGTGTGTTTTCTTATAGGCTGGTACACTATGGACATAAACACAACGCTGCACATGATTAATTCAAAAATTATGTCTTAAAGGCTACATTCACACTGCAGCTCGAACTGACCCAATTCTGATTTTTTAAAAAAATTTTATTTCCATGGTCATTCACACTTCCAAACGTATTTGTTCTCCAGTGTGAACGGGCAAACAACCTGAAAGTGCCCCGCATGCGCAGTAGAGGGCGCAATAACGTCAGCCTTCTCAGTGTTTTGCCAACTAAAAGAAGAAGTGCTCAGTGCTAACAGAAGTAAACATGGAGGATAGTGGTGGAGCACAGCTTACACATTGGCAGTAGTTGTCCGACCGGAACAGCATATTAACTCAATTCTCGTTATAATCCGTCATGGTTTTTGTTTTTCTTATGTTTATTTCTTATGTTCTTATGTTTTTCAATATTTATTCCCATCATTCACAACTGTTCTCCCCCTGATACTAATGTGAACTATTTAGGATTTAGCAGATTCTGTGTTGCCCTCCTTACATTTGCGTTGGTAAAATTATTGCAATGTATCTAATTAAGTGCTACATAATTCAAACCAACAGAGTTATGGTTTAAAGCAAACCTCTTCTACAATATGTATAGGATATATATTTTTGCCCTGGAAGTAATAATATTTTTGAGCTCCAACTTAAATCTGATAAGAGTCTGTGGAAGAAACTCCAGATTACAAGGAGGCCTTGGAGTTAATCTGCAAGCATAAATCATCAAAAATGCCAGTGGAAACGTAAACATATGTACATGTTCACTCAATGGCATCAACAAAACAAATGACCCATTTAATCCCTCCTATGAATTAGTAGATAAGGAACTATTATTTTCCAAGCATGTCTATGCGTAGCTAATTATCTTTCTCTTACATTCTAACATTCTTGTTTTTCAGCGTTCGAATTTGCAATGCATATTTGTAAAAAAAAAAAAAAAAAAGAGGGTGAAAAACATTCGCTAGCTAAAAGATGAGTGTGTAACTTCATACAAAGGATTTTGCACACAAAAATAGTTTTACATTTTTGAAACTTGCTGCACAAAAAGTCTCTCTACTCCCTGCTAGCCAACATTTTTGCCCAAAGTTACATATTAAATTCCTAAAACAGGAATTAGAAGTTGACCTTAGTCAGAAACTGTCATCTGGGATTTTTTTAGGACTTCTTTGTGGAAGACATCAAGTTTGTATATTTGTCAATGTGGTTGGTAAAAACCTGTTAAATGTCTGTCGTTAGACATGTTTGATGTCTCACTCATGCTCCTATTAGCCTAATCAGCTCGCCATCCCCGGAATAACTAACCTGGCAATAAAACCCGGTTCTAAAATGTTCCTGTTCAGGACACTGACTTCAGCCTTTTTATTTTTAAATCGAGCAAACATATTTTCATCTGACGGTGATCTTTGTTCTCAAGAATCCAGCTACCTCACAGGAAAAACATGAAACACACATAAACACGCACACGTTTCACGTGCTTGATGGTGTCTTATTGTGTCACCAAGTGTTTCTGTTTAAATAGAGAGATTTGAAGGAGGATCACAAGGTGCTTCTAGTGATGACAGTATACATACCTGAGGAATTGCGGCACGGAGAGATGACACAGTACGTGGAGAAGTGTCAGTGTGCTTGAATGGACCTTACCACAGGGGGCCGTGTTTCATTGGCTGATGCCCTTCCTACGTAGTCGTGCGGCTACCACGTGTGTGGCCGTCTCACCAACCAAAGACAGTTTCATGAACAGGATGGTCAGGGTTGTCCATAATCTTCTTGGCTTTATTTTGGATTCTTCTTGGCATCATCATCTCCAGGGGATCCACAGTCGTCCCCAGAACAGAACCAGCCTTTTGAATCGAGTTGTTGAGCCTTTTTAGGTCCCTGGATCTGATGCTGCTGCTCCAACAGATGACACTCTCTACAACAGACTTATAGAAGATCTGCAGCATCTTGCTGCACACCCGGAAGTATCCAAACAATGCCCTTTTTAAGAAATTGTACATCTGAAAAGAAATCAAAGTTTTAATTTCAAAAGGGCTAAAAATGTCCATACAGTTTGAAACGGAGAAGTCGTTTGAAGAGAACTTAGGGTTGTGTTTGTATCGCTTCATGCTTAATTTCCCATACAAGAGTTGTCATATTTTAAACAAAAAAAATATATATATTTTGCTTTGTTTGGTTATTTATTTGGTTATTTTTGCCATCTGGTGTAAATTTTGCTGACATCTGAATGCTCCTGAGTGAAATCGGTTCGTGTGGGGTGTGTGTTGCTCCTGCCGTGCGGCTGGACACCACACACAAACCGATCGAACCTTTTACACTTGTAATTTTTCATCGGCGCGCGTGCGGTCTCTCAAGTTTTTAAAATCGTCCTACATTTCTAAAATCCACAAAATTTCAAATACCTCTAAACCTTGAATCTCCAGATAAGCTGACAGGGAGGCGTCATGAATGTGGAGAAGAAGCACAGAGAAAGAGGGAATTTAAACTATTCCTTTTATCATTCATAATGGGTAGAAGGACATTTTTAGCAAACAAATTGAATGAACTTCAAGTGCTAATGTTAGGCCTTAAAAGAAGGGAAGTAGTACGAGGAACGACCACAGGAGACAAAATCCTTCCTCTTCCGCTCACTCGCATGCATTGTGTGTATTTCAGAAAACAGTCCAAGAATATCAGAATTACGGAGATATTAGGACTCAAAGCAATTTGCTGATAATCAAGATCACATTTGTAAACGCCTACAGGCGTCTCTCATTCAGCAAATACAACAGGGACTTATTGTTAATGGTGTTCCACTTTGACCTACTGTCATAATTATTAGAGTCAGCTCCAAATGTCCTGATTAGCACTAGATAGCACTGGGAGAAGGCAGAGGAAATATATTTTCTACAGATTATCTCTATACAGTATTGTCACAACATAATGACAGTTTTAGCAAATATGTAAAATAAATATATTTATAAAAGTTATACACTGCAGCTTTAATTTCACTCAGGAGAGGACGGGTCGGTAGGAAAATGATTTGAAACTCTTCAACCGAATGGCTGAAGATGAAAAGAGAAGGCGTTGCCTTGGTGTAATCAAACTGCAGCCCTCAACCTGGTTCAGGTGAAGGCCAACACACCTCAACGAGATAAAGCAGCAGTAGTAGTAGAATTTGAATGATGTTCTCCGCAACAATGTGACGCACTACGGGAGTTGCACGGCAATTTTCAAGTTGTTGAAAGTTGGCGTAAACATGTATCTGAAAGGCAATAATTGGTCTCCTCTTTTAAGATCCCATTTCTCCTGCAGAACGACAGGAATCCCGGCTGATCTGCCGCACTGAGCCCTGGGCGAGTCAGCACACGCTCGGCCCTCTGAGCATCCACAGCGCGTTCGTGATTTATCTCTGAGCGACTTTGTGCGTTTTAATCACTCAGAAGGAACTCATGCAGGCACACGTCGAGACTCAATGACAGGTGGGCTTGTGCAAGAAAGAGAGAGAGAGAGAGAGGGAGAGAGTGTGTGTTTGTGTGTGTGTCTCCCATATTGGTGCTTAAAGTCAGATGGTCCAGCACATCCAGGGTCCCCTTTGAAGGTGTGTTCATGTACACAGACAGACAGACACACTGACCAGCTGTTTCTCTCTTGCACCGCGCTTTGATGTCTCGACTTTTTGAGTCGCTCTGTGTCCTCACCTGCTACTCTGGCTCCTCACATCCCCGTTCCCAAATATAATATATACGTTACTTCTGAAATAACAGCCGATTTGTTGCTCATTTTGCTGACCAGCCACCACAGCAAGATTTTTCAAAAACCTTGGAAGAATTTTACTGCAAACGCCTATATGCACCACATAGCTTTAACACGTATGAGTGTCGAAGCTCTTCTCTGCAAAAGTAGAGCATATTCTGAAATCCTGGGAAAGACGGAGATGCGAAACCAGATTTCAGTGGTGTGGACTGCAGCCCATTGCTAACATGTTGACTGACTCTGCAACTGTTGGCCTTCAATCTTTTATATCGGGATTTCATGTGACCCCACAAATATGAAATGGTACATCACTGCAAAATGGAAAGGTGATAATAAATACTTGGTTTACAGATTTCTTATTCGCAAAAATATAAACAGTATGGTGTGCATTTGTATTTGGTGTGCGATATTTCATATTTCAGCATCGATCTGGTATAAAGAGTAATGCAGAGTATCTGCAATGCCAATACCGATACTTGATAGGTCATGAATCCTCTGGCCTTTAGGTACTTTGTAGTTTGAATTTCTTAAAACTTAGGACAAGATTTGGACAAAATTTATAGGTGTGTTCACAATACTTTTACAACATATTTGAAAATTTTCAGTTTAAGTGTATTTAATCAAGGACAGCACTGTGAATTGTGTTACATGGTAAAAAAAAAAAAAAAAAAAAAAACAACCAGCTGTTGTTTTGTATGAAGGTTTATTAGCCACATGCTAATTTGCAAACTCAGTCCTTGTTTGGACCTTAATTAGCATGACAAACAAAAGCAAAACACGTTTGTGTGCATTATTTCTAAATAAACAAAGTACTAAAAAGTTAATGAAAAGGTGAATGAATTTGAAAGCAAGACAGTTCTAGAAAAAAAAAAAAAACAACAAACATGTTCAGAATCTGCAAAAGATGGTTGTGGACAACTTTAAACATTCATGTGGTAGAATGGCCCAGTCCAAGTCCAAACTTAAACAAAACTGTAAATTTGTTTTGCATAAAAAAGTTACGAAAAGGTTTTGCTGTTAATCTTTAGAATGTTCCATCTGTGGTAAAACGCCAAATCAACAATGTAAAGCAAATGGCAGCAGTTTGCGAGCAAACGCCGTCACAAACATATCCTCGTGTCACTTAAGTATGATAATTCTTGTTTGGATTCGGCTTCATGTTTCTGTGGCTGCGTCTCCCTAAATTGTCTTTTCTTCCCCAGATGTTAATGATGTTGTTGTGTTGTTGCGCACAGACGCGGCGGCTCTGCAGCACGGATCGGTTTCATGAACAAACTCTCGTCTCTGTCAGGGACACGCGCTCAGAAAAGTAGCTGACTGAACTGTGTTCAACCTTTCTCCACCCCAAATATTTTGAGATCAGTGAGTATTTAAAGTATTTGCACAAGGCTGAGTGAGGTGGAGATAAATATGCCAGCTATATTGGCTGAAACCCTGATCTGCATATTATTTCTTTTCTCTTTTTTCTTTTTCTTTTTTTACTGTAGCACTTGAAATTTCTCTGGATATCTAATGTGTTTGAAATGCATTTTAAAACGTAGCATATTCTGCAGGCTGATTGTTTGACTAATAATAATAATAATAATAATAATAACTGATTTTTACAGAATTCACTTTTTTCAATTTGGCATAGCACATTTTCTTTTTTTTACTTTGTTAAAATTTTACCAAATTTAGAAAAAAAATATTTGACTCCACACATTTAGTCTGTTTTTGCTTTTTGATCACATTTGAATCTTTCACACACAATATCAGGCTCTGAGTGATAAAAGTTTTGGGGGAAACCTTTACAATCCTTTTCAGACTGATTCACGTCAACAACTTGTTTTTCCAGCAGAGCTGAAGCTGTTAAGCCTGCAAAGGTTGAGCTGACGTCACATTAAATGGGGTAACGCTCAACGCCATAGGTTTATTAAGCCAACGACTCATTTTTGGGGAATGGTTTGTCGCCAACATAAACATTTTTGTACAAAAAAACCCCCATTGCAATATTTTGCATGAGAAATAAAAGTGTTAAAAATGTGACTTGCTTGGAGCTTATAGTCACTTTTTTACTTTAGTATATTGGGGAATAATCAGTTTTATTTATTATTTATTTATTACCTGGCTACATTCCTGCTGGCTCATATGTTTTTGGGGGAATAAGGACTCCTGGTGGGAAAAATGTCCCAGTTGACGACAACAGCTCAGGACGTTAGAAAACTGTGGTTTTAGGCCAACATTTTCCCATGTTGCAATCTTCTTTTAATCATCTTTCCTTTGTCTTGGAGCCATTAAGTCCTTCTAATATTACCTGGTCTGTCTGTGGGCCGGCGAAGCTCCAGAGATCCAGCCTTTGTCCAGGCCAGGGAGCCGGCTGAACAGAAGAAGCCCGTGTTGGGGGCCTCTCTGCTCAGATACACCTGATACCTGCCTCACGCTCCCCCACACCAGCATCAACTCGCCCTCTAGTGTTCTGTCTGGACCCCCGAGAAACCCCCCGCTCTGCTTGTCTGCCTGCCAGCTGGCGCGTTTTTTCTTTCTTTTTTTTTTTTGTGCACACGGTCAAGAATGAAGGATGTTTTTGTCGACTGTGTCCTCCGCTCTTACCCTCTCTCCGCCTCTTTTGTAGAGCCCATGTGGGCTCTTGGCTGTTGTCCGAGCTTCAGATTTGTCTGAACACCTTTGAAATTCCCAGCCCTGCATCTTTGCAGCCCCTCTCTCCCTCGCCCGGTTCTCCCACCACTTTGATTCCCTTTCTTGTTTCGAGAATCTGGCTGATTCACAGTCAGATAAATACGCTCAGCCGCTTCGAGGCCTGAATGTTGCCGAAGGTTCAGACGTCAACCAAGCCGAGCAGGAATTTACGTTTTGCTTTTTGACGTTGAATTCTCTGCATTCTGATGTCTTGCAAAAGTATTCATAGCCCTTAAACTTTCTAACGTTCTGCAACCCACAGGAGACTTCTGAGTCAAGAAGTTTCTTAATCATTACAACAGATTTGATTGGTGTGTAATATAACGTCAGTGTGAATGAAGTCCTTAGAGGTTTGTGAAACAGATTTATTTCTGTTGCAAAAATACTGTAAGTTTTTCTAGTTTTCATAAATGGAAATAAAATATTGTCACACACCATATAGTTTATGCTGCAATGCATTCTGGGTAGATGACGCATCATGCTAAGCTAGCTCCATCAAGCCAGAACAGATACGTTTTTTATGTGTGGCATTTTTTTTATATTTTTATCTGCTTAAGTGAAATTTTAATAAAATGATGACATAGACTAATAGTGTTTAGAAAGTAATCTGTATGTCACTTTTGACTCAAAACATAATAATGTTGATTCATTTAATTTTTGCTATAAGCTTTTGAACAAAAATATGGAATTGGGGGTTTACTCACTGCATCATTTAAATTAAAACAAAAACATGGTTAATAAAAGGGAAATATTTGATGGGCTTTTTGTTATTTAAACTGTATTTTGAGAATATTTTGTTGAAAACCACAATGAAGAACCACAAATGGCTCCCAAGCTGCGTTTAGAATAAAGTACGTTCGACAATCTCTCACATAAAAACCTCTGACATTTGACACAATGTGAAAAAGGTTGGATGAGCATTAATACTTTTGCAACACGTGTTGAAAATGCCATTAAAGCCAGGCGTGTGAGAGTGAAAAGAAAGAAAAAAAAATTGAGTTTCTCACTCCGGAGCCACGGTTTGTCTATAAACTGCTCCAGCGTTTTACTGCGCGCCACCCACGTGCTGAAGTAGCACCGCTGCTTTGCAGGGACACAGGTAGATGAAAAGAGGCTTCACGTTTGCATGCTGATGAGCCGGACAAGCTCAAGGACAATGCACGGGAAACCTGGCGTTCTCTTTTATAGCCTTCACAGCTGCAGTTTGGCTCCAGGTCACGGCCACACATCGGCGCCCTCGCCATCAGGAGTCATCAGAGTCTGGAAAACGTATTTAACAGGAGATTTTTTTTGCTCTTGGCCCAGAGTTTAATGCTGACACATGCCTGATTGTTTCGCAGTCAGATATCTACTTTCTGCTGATGCGCTTGCCGGACAGACATTTTCGGTCCAGTCACCAAGAACGGAGTTGCCTAAACGTCCACGGAATCGTGTTTTAATTATTTTTTTTTTATTTCTCTAAAAGCCGTGACATTCCGAGTCTAAAAGCCTTAAACCCAAATATTGTGTTTTAGCACTAACTAGTAACAATCTCTCCCTGACAATTTGAGGCTGCAGATTAAGAGAGAATCATCAATTTATTCTTCTTTTTAGCTGGGATAAACAACCATCAACAAATCCCTCCTGCGTGTTCATGTGTGTGTGCTGCAGACCTATTTATGAATTTAGAAGATTGTTGAAAAGTTAATTTGTCTCAGTAATTATTAGATTCACACAGGCTCATGTTCTCATGCCTTTATTTTAGTTACCTATGAAAACATTTAGCACTTAAGTTTTCCCATCTTTTGCTCATAGATTTTATCCAATGAATAAAACAAAATGTGTTTTTTTTTGTCTAAAAAAGCAGTTTTATGTTGTTTTTTTTTACTGTAATGAAATCATTTTCTTTTAAAGCAGTTGACAAAAAGAAACAAGTGAACATTTCCTTGTGAGGTGCTGAACTTTTTTTTTTCACTTTCCCACGTCGCTGTAAATTACTTTTTGTGCATTTTCCTGCTCTTGACCATCCGACTGCACGAGCAGAATGGCTCGTTTCGACCTCCCAGCTGTTGAGACCATTTGTCTAAAGCCACTACGGCTTTGTCAGCACAAACAAATGATCTATCAGCACACACAGACGTAACCCAACTGTGAAGCCTCGTCGGCGCTGAGCATGATGGATTGGACCCGCGGCGAGCGTCGTCCCGCTTATCGATGGGCCGGTATTGGAGCGGCGTCATGAAATATTAACCAGCCAGAGCTAAATGGTGCCGTAACAAGTAGCCAGAAGGTCAGAGAGAAAGAGATGTTTGAAATGTATGAGGTCAGGATGAGAAGAATCACAATGTCTGGTCTCAGAATCCCCAAAAATGTCTCATATCAATGTCATTTTTCTTTTTCCAACAATGATGATGCCACGTGGAAATTCCCACCATCTCTGATACGTGAAAAGTCAAACGATGCGCAAATTAAAATCTCTCACTCGTTCTCCTTTTGTCACTCTGGCCCACATCCTGTTGTGGTTCTGCTTCTCTCCTTTGATACCTGAGAGCTGCTGACTCCTGCAGACAGACAAGGCCCACCTTTGTCTTTGCCACACACTGCATCGTCCTTCTTTGTTTCTTCTTGTAAAATCAGAGCGAGTTTGTCCGTGTTCCTCAGTCGACACACACACACACACACACACACACACACACACACACACACACACACACACACACACACACACACAAACACAGTGTACTTCTCTGCATCTAATCTAAGCAGAGGGATGTTTCAAATATCCCATCTGTTTAAAGTGCATTACTGAGGACAAATTCTTGGCAAGGAATCACTGTACACGTGCGTGTGTGTGGGGGGTGTGTGTGTGTGTGTCTATGGAAGCAGTGCTGCAGGATAATCTATAGTAATGATTTCCCATGGACACCTCAAGTTGGTCTGAAAAGCACAGCGGGGGAGGAAGTGGTGGTGAGGGAAAAGATCAAAGAGAGAGAGGTGTGCATAATTTATTGTCTATAAATCACTTATTAATACCTTAGTGATCGGTTAGAAATAAAAAAAAAATCTATGCTCAAATGAATCATTTGTAGAGACTCTAAATTCAAAATATAAATGTAACTCAGTTCAAAGGTAAGTACTTTGAAAAGATTCAATCTTAGGAAAAAAACAATTTCATGTGATGCGATTATTGTGTTTTTTTTATCAATATTTGTTTCAAATACTAAAGGAATTCTGCAACCGGTCCATATTACTGTTCGTTTTTCAAACTAAATCAATCAGAAAGTGTGGGAGCTTTAACACACAGCTCTGTGTTTCCTCTGCGCATGCAGCTGGAAGGAGATTGCACAAAAAGATTCAAAACAATTTTCCCAGTTGTCTGTGGTGTCTTTATTCTCCAAGCTCAGTTAAAATGATCTGACCTATTTGCTAAATGCCAGAATAATAAAAGATGTATTCAACGTTCTTTAAATGCACATTGTTAGCATTTAGCATCATTTCCGTGTATGATTTTGGGTTTTTAGCATTTTGGATTTTCTTCCAGCGGGTTTCTGACAATTGTCAGCTGGAATTTAGGATCAATGTTGCGTAACGTTCCTTCGTCAAGATGCAGTTCATTTTCAAGTGCACCAGTCCCTCTAGCCGCCAAACACCCCTCACCACATGATGCTGCCAATCTCATGCTCCTTAGTTGGGATGATGCTCTCAGTCTCCCCCCTTTTTCTCCAGATTAAACAAATATCCCCACACCTCAAATTTTGCTGTGAGTTCCATCATATCACAAGATATTTGGTGGTGCCAATTTTTCAGTAACTCAAAGATTTTTTATTCAGTCCTAGTAACATAGGGATGGGGAAACAAGTTGTAGAGTAGACAACAAAAGGAGCATTTTTACTCTTAAGGCGACATTTTAATTTACTGAAATTTTTAGTGGACTAAAAAAAGTTCAAACATCTTCAGGTTTTCCCCCAGTGTATTATAAGCCTGGAGGCCCACCATGTCTTACTGGCTCCCTCGCCAGGCTGAGGTAGCTCTCTCATCTGAAGACGAGAACAAAGTCGTTGGGGACTGTGTCAGTAATGCTCCGAAAGAATTAACCAACCCGGACGGGGATGTTAACCTTTTGGTCAGAAAACCAGCAGATGACGAGGGCAAAAGCTCCACAAGGAAACACAGAAGAGAACGTGGACGATACGGAGAACTTCTACAAGTTCTCCTACGAGATGAATAACATATATAACCTGAGTGAGACAAAGATATATATATATATATATATATATACACATATAAAAAATTCCCTTCTCACCCACCGCGAGTGGTTCTTATCCTCTGAGCTCGGGTCCTCTACCAGAGGCCTGGGAGCTTGAGGGTCCTGCAGTATCTTGGCTGTGCCAAGGACTGCACATTTCTGGACTGAGATGTCTGATGTTGTTCCTGGGATCTGTTGTAGCCACTGCTCCAGTTTGGGGGTTACTGCCCCGAGGGCCCCGATGACCACAGGCACCACTGTGGTCTTCACCTTCCAGGCCCTCTCCAGTTCTTCCTTGAGGCCCTGGTATTTCTCCAGTTTCTCGTGCTCCTTTTTCCTGATGTTGCAGTCGCTTGGTATTGCTACATCTACCACAACGGCTTTCCTCTGTTGTTTATCCACTGCATTTAAAAATGTATTATTATTAAATGGGCAATGATGTTTGGATTAAGACACTTTATCAGAGTTTCCCCCAGTGCATTATAAACCTGGTGGCTCATCATGCTTTATTAGGCCCCCACCCCGCCAGGCTAAGTGTTGCTTGTTTTTGTTTTTATCAAAATAATAATAATAATAATAATAATAAATGCTTAATTTTTCTTTTTTTTTGGTCTGCAAGCTTCTCTGCTGCTCTGAGCTTTTCATTGGCAGAGCATATTTATTCCTAAAATAGAGGTTTAAACTTTATGTATTTAAAGCCGACCAATCGCCTCGGCACCCCAATCATCACCAGGCTTAGCAAGTTTTCTGGGGGAAACCCTGATCTCATATAACTTTTTAGCCCCTGCGTGTTGGCGTTGCACGTAGGTGGGGAACTTTTGAGAAGCCGTGAATCTACAGTGGAATTTCCTCCGTCCGATCCACATTGTTCACTTTAGCCAAAAGCAGTTCACACCCTTCAGTGTGTCCCAGAGGAACCGCGAGCGCTTTCTTTCTGTCAGCTTGAAGAGTCAGCACACAGCAAACCCACAGAGCGGGAAAATGAATTTGATTATGTGATCAACCTGCTTCCTTTAGTGGCTCATTTCCGTTTCATAAAATTCACACAGTTTGGCTATTAAAAGAACTAATAATAATAATTATCACTGACATGACAAAAGTCTCCTCAAGGCAAAGGACAAGAAATGTAGTAAAACTTGCATATTTCCATTAAATCTTGACTTTGACTCAGCCATTTTGATCAAATTATTCGTGATGGTTTTAAATCTCTTGAAGGAAGCAAATGATCATAAGACTTATTTCTTTTTCTTGTTTTTGGCCAGGGCTTTTTTCCAATATAGCTGAATGTCAGTCAGATTTAAGGGAGGCCATGTGAACATACATTTTCAGGTCTTGCCACACATTCTCAGTTAGATTTAGATCTGGGCTTTGACTGGGCCACTTTAATACATGTTTAAACTATTAAACAGAAGCTCTTGCAGCTTGTTTAGGCCATCCTGTTGGAAGGTCACATTCCAATCTTTTTCCTGTTTCCCTGCTGGAGAATAGCATCCCCACAGCATCATGCTGCCAGGGTCATGTGAAGACCGGACATTGTTTTCAGGATCATTTGCCTTAGAGTGAATTGTTTTGTTTGTTTGTTTGTTTGTTTTTTTTCCTTACCTGTTTCTTTAAGAGATATGAATGAATTGAACTCACTTCTATATTTGAACACATTTCTGTTGATTTAAGTGGAGCATAATTGAAGTTTTATTCACAAGATCGATTTAAATATTTTATTCTGGTGTCAAAAATGTGGAGCAGCTTCAGACACAAGCTGATGCTCTGCTGCCATCTGTTGGTCAGGATGGACCAAAGCATTTCCGGGTTGAGGCTGTCCAGTCAACTTAATGAGTCTTGTATGATTGAACGATCCAGTTTGAACCACAAATTAAAATATTACAATGCTACAGTTCAACACATAATACAAGCGGGGAATAATACAGGAATCATTTTTATATCTAGTGGAGTCATTTCAATATCTGAAGCATGTTTTCATTTACATATTGTGAATTGAATGTAATAAATAATTGCATCGTGTTTAGATTGATTAGCTTAAATAGACATTTGGAAAAATGTTGTTGCATGTAGTAATAATACTACAACTGTAATAAATACATTATGTGAATAGTACATTATGTAAATAGTACATTTAGAATCATTAACTCAAATTCGAAGTTTGTTAAGCTATTTTATTCAAAAAATAAAATAAAAAGAATCACATGGTTTGTCAAAAAGAAAACGATTGATAAGTTAACCTAAACATCAAATCACTTTTTTGTGTGTGATTTGTATTTAAGTATTTAATATACATTTGAAATAGTATTTATTTAGCGCACATAACTTAAGTTTTATTCATATTAATACTTGGATTTTAATGACATATTCGCTGAATTGTGGCACATTTGGGTTACCATACCCTCCAGATGCGCGTGGATGATAATTAGCCCGTCTTAATTGGTCTCACCTGCCGGGCTGCTAGCTATAACCTCTTGCCTCCAAACGTTGATGTCAGTGGACTGACGGAGGGCCGCCGCTCCTGGCGCCAACATGTCCGCCGCCAAGGTCATGAGCAAGCGAGTCTCCCAGTTTAAAAACAAGGGGAAAGACCCGGCAGTAAGTCAGCAGTGATGTACTTCACGGGTTTTGGGGGCAATTTAAATACATCGAAGTGTGTGACCTGTTGCAGAAACTCCGAGAGAAACGGGTGTCTGAGTGCGTGGAGCTGCGCAAAGCTCAGAAGGACGAGACTTTCCTCAAGAGGAGGAACATTAAACTGTCTTCTCTCCCCGACGAGGAGGACCTCTCACCTGAACACGATGACACGGTCAGCCGGCTGCACGGAGGCCTGAACTACATCTGAAACCACAGCGGTAATGTTTCTAACGGCGTTGTTTCTATAGCTGAGCTTCAGAATCGAGGAGATAGTCAGATCCATCAACAGCGAGGATCGGGAGGCCCAGATCAGAGGATGTCAGACAGCCAGGTGGGTGGATTGTGTTCCCACTCCTCCAGGAGTGGGTCTTCAAATACAGACCTTGATAGTTTGTGTTCTGCAGATTATAGATGTGTTCCTGGCCAAATGGCTGACTTGACTCTTCAGTATGCCACTCGTGCTCTTTGGCATCATTTCCTTTGTGCTCAAGCATAGACCCATGTAAAAGTTGCAGGACACTGACCCTTGAGGCCTGAATCTCTAGAGCTGTAAGACAAACATCTCAACAATGGTGAACCAAAGATCACATGGGCTGTTAAAGCTTTAAACTTGCTTTGAAATAACTGTGGTTCTGGCATGTGTTGGAAGTACATGGCATCTAAATTTATCTGGAATTGGATAGCTACAGATCATAGCGTGCCTGTGCTGTTGACTTGCTATTGATGGTGCCAGCGATTATTAGACCATGAAGAAATGGAAAGTGGTGTGGTCTGCTGAATCACATTTTCAGCACGTGGTTGGTATAATGTGTCACTTCCCTTTGCAAACACATGGAGCCATGATGGACTTTGGGGAAGTCAATGTGATGCACTATTCTGCTGGTAAACTTTAGGTCTTAAAGCCACGTGACTGCTACATGTATCCCATGCTTGAACAATATTAATCATATACACCAAACATCCCCCTAGCTTCAATCTGAAAATCGCTGGGCTGTGTTGGACTAAGCAGTCAAACTTGAAAGTTACAAGAACTTTGTTTGCTCTTCCCTCAGGAAGCTGCTCTCTAAGGGCAGTGATCCTCCGCTCAAGGAGATCGTTGACGCTGGTCTGCTATCCCGGTTTGTGTCCTTCTTGTCCATGGACAACGAGCCGACTCTGCAATTTGAAGCGGCGTGGGCTCTCACTAACATCGCCTCTGGAAATTCTTGGCATACGCAGCAGGTGTCTACGCCACCACATGAAGCAACACAAGACGAATAAAATGCTAACCAATGATTATGATGGGCCTCTGAAACCGCTTCAAAACATGTTGTTCTGCAGGTGGTGCAACATGGTGCTGTACCAGCTTTCATCAACTTGCTGGCCTCACCAATGTTGCACATCAGTGAGCAGGCTGTGTGGGCTTTAGGAAACATTGCAGGTCAGAATATTTTGCTTTGCTTCATTGACTCCTGAAGGAATTCAGAAAACATGTTCAACTATTTTTACTTTGACACTTTACAGGTGATGGTCCAGCTTATCGTGATATCCTCATTAAGTGCAACGTCATCCCTGCCTTGCTGGCTCGCATTTCCCCAGACACACCAGTGAGCCACTTTTAAGCAGGATGGTTACAGAAACTTTTTGTTGTTAAATTTGTCTGGACTCGTGGTGTGAATCACAATTGATTACATAGGTTTGTAATATTTGGTGAGAGAACCCTAAATGTTTAAACTGTCCATATCTGCAGGTTGGCTACTTGCGGAATCTAACTTGGACCTTGTCCAACTTGTGCCGAAACAAGAAACCAAGTCCCTCTTTGTCCGCAGTTCAGCAGGTGTGTTTAAAAACCAGTCTGGATTGGAGTTGTGGAGTCTCTCCAAATGTGGGAGGGAATTAACAACCTGCGTTTTCTGCAGATGCTTCCTTGTCTGATCCAGTTGCTTCATCTCAGTGACAAGAACATCTTGTCTGATGCATGCTGGGCAATCTCTTACCTCACAGACGGCAGTAATAATCGTATTGATGTAGTTGTGAAAACTGGCATTGTCCCACGGTTGGTGGAGCTCATGAACTACAAGGAGCTTTTTATTGTGGTAAACTGAAACTTTTTTTTTTATGTTTATAAATGTTTGTACTCGCAAGACATGATCCTGCTTTAACCCCAGACTCTTAACTTTGGAAATGTACTTGACTGCAATCCGTGGTACTCGACTGACTTGCAGACTCCAGCTCTGCGTGCCGTCGGGAACATAGTGAGTGGCTCTGACCTGCATACCCAGATGACAATTGATGCTGGCGTTCTCGGTGTTCTACCGAAGTTGCTGAGGCACCCAAAACCCACAGTGCAGAAGGAGGCAACGTGGGCTCTGTCTAACATCGCTGCAGGACCTGCCAAGCAAATCCAGCAGCTCATCACTTGCGGATTGCTTCCTCCTCTTGTTGAAGTGCTGAGATATGTAAGTCTACACAACTATTGCTGTAATGGTCTGAAAAAATTCATTTCAGATTTGTTCCACTTAAAATGGCAACTGGAAAACTTTAGTTTTGTTTGTGTAGCAATGCTGACCCCAGCTGGCAAATTACTGATACTTGGTAAACAATGTAAGTGGTGAACAGTACCTCATATTTTTAAGCAGAACTCCATATTAAAGCTGTGTAGAAATGAACCATTGTTTAAGCTGGCTGTCGTTTCAAAGACTTGGTTTATGCCAACCCTTTTACTAAACCATATAACTTACAAATGGGATTGACTGCTTCTGTAATTTCTCTAAAATTTAAACTGAAGGGAGACTTCAAGACTCAGAAGGAAGCAGTTTGGGCAGTGACAAACTTCACCAATGGGGGCACTGTAGAGCAGGTGGTGTGTTTGGTGCAAAGTGGAGCTCTGGAAGCAATTATCAACCTGCTGCAGGTCAAGGATGCCAAAGTCATCCTGATTATACTGGATGCAGTCAACAACATGTTCATCGTAAGTAGAAACGCCTACATTACAGAAGTAACTTTTTATTTAGTTTTTAAACTTTTCACCGGAAATGAGTCTTATCGTTCTAATTGTACTGTAACTTCAGGCTGCAAAGAAACTTGGAGAAACCGAAAAGCTTAGTCTGTTAATTGAAGAACTGGGAGGACTGGAAAGGCTCGAGATGCTGCAGAACCATGAAAATGAGATGGTGTACCAAGCTGCACATGACCTCATTGAGAAATGCTTCACTGATGTAAGTCTGCATATTAAACTGGGAAATTCTGTTGGTCTTTAACAATTAAAAAACGTATTTTTTTTTTTTTGTTTTAGGGCATCGTTGAGGAAGTCTAGGTTGATGCAATTGAGACTGCACTTAGGGCTCCTGATGTCCAGAAAAACTTTGAATTTTAAATTGAAACTATTTTTGCTAATTATAAATAAACTTGTGTACAACATGGATGGTGGCTCTGATTCTGTAAATGCCCATAAGATGACCTGTTACAACCAGATTACTTGAACATGATGTGAATTGCATTACAGTGAATGTACTGTGAACCAAAGTGGTTCAGGAAAACCCAAGTTACAGCTGCAGCTTAAAACTGCAAAAGAGAAACTGTCATAAGGACAAGTTTCTGGTCATGGTTTTGTTAGTGTGGGCCATTTTCTATAATGAAGCAAACAATCTGAGTCTCATACTTTTGCCACTGTGGCCATGTGCAAGACCTGCTAGAAATTAAAGACAAATTTCCATAAAGCTAATTGGCAGAGGGAAGCAATTCATTCAAACTGACTAGAAACTTGCATGTTTCCCTTGAGAAATAGTTTTATATGTGTTGACTTTTCTAGTTCTAGAAATTTGTAGTCAATTTCCAAAAACCTGCTTTACTTAATGATGGGCTGTGCTCAAGTTTTGTGTTGTCACTGGATGCTGAGACTTAGGGGGAAAAAATGGCTAAAACACCTCATTTCAAAAGCACTTTTAAAATTGAGCACGTGTGACTTCACTGCAAGGCAGAAGCAATCTGAGGTTTTTGTTTTTCCTCTTGCTGCAAAAATACTAGAATGAAAACTATCCAAACGACAATCCAGAAGTTATACAGGCACAAAGTTCCACTGGATCAAGCTGTGGCAATTAAACACCTTTTTATAAAATATTTTTATTGCAAAAAAAATGATTAAAAGATTTTCTTTCCAACAAACTTGGACATTGTCCAATGTATGTGGACGTCACAAGGAATTGCAAATAAATCCTAAGCTATACAACCAAATTTGAGCTAACAGGAGTGCATTGTTAAGTGGATGTAAAATTAAGCATGATTTAACATTTAATGTGGTTTCTGAAGCACCATTTGTCTCGGTGGTTGAGGGCTGCAGCCTGCATTTGTAGCTCTTGCTCTAAGGAGCTGCCGCATGTTTGATTCCCAACCCACAGCAGTTAACTGCATGCCAGGTTCTCTGCCTGACAGCTTGGTTAAAATTGTAGGGTTATGAATGCATTTGCAAGGCACTTCAGAGGTCAGTGACATTTTCTAAAGCCACCAGCAAACCAAAGTTGGAAGGTTCTAAATGTCTTAATGCTTAAAAATTCTGAATTTTCAGATGCAATATTTCTACCTTTCCAGGCTTTGTTTCAGATGCTTCTTCCAATTGACTCTTATCCAAATTTTGTCATATTTCTGCTTAAAGAGCTCATTGAAAGAAGCTTCACTGTTCCCTGAAGAAGCCCCATTTATCTTGGTCCATTTGAGTTTGCAACATTTTCTCTGTGCACATGTAGATGCGTCTACATCTTCTCATAGGTGAGTTCATGTCCACAGGTGGCGCAGGTTTTCTTGTAGAGGTCCTCCTCCGGGTCCACCACCTCCTCTGGTCCGTACTCGTGCTGGTGGGCGCTGGTGTTTTTGGTCCACGTGCTGCTCCTCACCGCCCTGCGCAGTTCTGACACACAAACCGGTTTAACATCACGAGCCGGCTCTGCCGGTGAAAGACTTGAGCGTCAAGACAGGAAACCGACCTCTGACTTTCTTGTTGAAGCGCTTTTGTTTTTGGACCTCTTTGTTCTCCTCCCTCGTCTCTCGGGCCTCTTCCAGCGCCTCCTCTGAGCCCCAAACCTCCAGACATCTTTTTTCCACCTGAGATGCATGATTATTTCAGACATTTATCTCTACATCCCAACACATCCAGCTGACTGTTTTTGGCTACTAAATGTTGAATCTGTCTTGCTTTCAGTTTTCTCATAATTATACACTGTAGTTTTAGACTCTTGGGCATTGGTACATTTAAAATCTTTAAATTTGCAAAATGTCTGGGAGTGGTGGGAAATTAGCTAAATGTCTTAAATATATCTCTGATGACCAGAGCTGGAATTACTGATCAAAACTGCCTCGGAAGATTTCAAGAAAGTTTGGTTGCTTGTAGGCAAAGCATAAGGACAGGAAGCGCAAAGCGATGCATGCATCTCACCTGGAGCAGAAGGTAGAGCTTCATGTCTCCCCAGCGTGGGTTATGAGGGTTTTTCTTCAGTATGAACCGAAGAGGGGGCTCTCGCTTGTCGAGGTCGACGTCCTTCAGCAGGTAGCGCTGCTTGGCCTCGGTTCTGGAGATCAGCTTGTGCTTCTCCTCGTTGTCTCTGAAGAGAACAAAGACTTCCAGTCATTTTGAACCATCAACTCTTCGGAGCAGTCAAGAGATTGTGAGGCACTTGGCTCTGACCATCATGCAAGTTCGGTCAGCAGGCATTGATTAAATACACGGTTTCTGCATGCTTCCCCAACACCAAACGTAAGACTTCTTAAAACAATTATGAATTAAATTTAAGACCTATGATGTATTGAAGGCCAACTTACTTTTTAAAACTTCATTTAATTTCAGACACAAGACTGCAGATTTCTTTTTTTAAAAGGGTGCATGGACACGCTAAAATCTTTACAGATCAAATATTTTAATTTAATCATAAATCCAGATGTTTCAGGACATTGATGAAAAATATAGCATGGAGGAACTCAGCAGGAAGATGTTGAGAAATTTAAGTCTGATTATAAAATAACATCCCAAACTAAGCTTACTACTGTGCAATACATCATCACCTGGAAATGTAGAGTAAGGCACAATTGCAAACCTACAGAGACCTGGTCATTCAGGTGAACCGAGCATTTCTCAGGGCAGCAGCCCAGAGGCTCATGGGATCAGAGATCATATGGTGGAGCACCTGCATTTGTCGCACACAGACAAGTCGAAGCTGTTGCTGAGGAAAGAGTCCATGAAGGGTTTCTGACAGTCATCACACAGCAGGTAGTCTGGTTCAATCACCGGAGCTGAGGACAGAACCGCCACAGATCGAGATGTCAGGGAAACGCGCTTGAACGCGCATACAGTTTACAGCCACAGTCTGCACAAAAACACACCTGGCTGATGCACCACCTTCTTGGCTTTCCGCTCTTCCCCGCCGCCGCCCTCCTCCTCCTCGATAAAGAAACCAGCACCGGAGTCGATGGTCTTGGAAACTTTGGCCGAGGTCGCCCCCTCCACGGCGGACAGCGGGCGGCTCGCCAGCCGCGCTTGGCGGAGCATCAACGCCCGCTGACGGTTTCTCTCTATCTTCGCCCGCATGGCGGCAGAAAGTTCCGGCTGGGGGCTCTGGTCTGGCGGGGTCTCGGTCCGGTCCATAATGCTCTTATAGAGAGCGGCTCCGCTTTGTTTCAGCGCCGCATCGGACTGTTGTTATGAAACTGACAGCTGAAGGCTTCCGTTGTTTTTTGTTTTTTGTTTCCCCCCTCGTCGCTTTAGTAATTGGCGCAATGCTGCCACCTGCCGAATTGGAGGGAGAAGAGCCAAAAGGAGGGACATAAACCAGTGAATGTAAGTAAATGACTGAATTTACTTACATTCACTTGAGTAATTTTTTTTTTTTAGGAAAAAAAAAATACGAGTAGTTTTACTGAACTTGAGTAATATTTTCATGATGTATTTGCTACTCTTATTTGAGTAACATTTCTGAATACTCTGCTCACTGAGTAACTTTCATGAATGAAGGAAAAAACATTTTTACCAAAAAACTTCCTGGAGATACAGAAATGGGTGCAGTTTAAATTAAAGTGAAAGTTCTTGTTTGTTGCTGTTTTCTATGTGCTTAGCCTGATGTTGCTCTGAGGGGTCGCTTTCTTCTTGGAAGGCAAACCTCTGACCTCTTCTGACCTGACCTCACTGCTTGTTCTCCAGAAAAGCCCAATATAAAGTCTGACATCCAAATAACTCGCACAGCAGCACAGACTCTGCGTCCATGGGGAGACAAGGACGGCACAAGTCCTTAGATGTCACTGAACAGGCATGTGGGCAAAAAGGCACACAGGTGAGCGCTCTGGCTGTCCTCAGACGTCCAGTTAATCTCTGTCCCATCGCGCTGATTATGGCGGCAAGCCACATATAACTCTGTAAGGAGCTTGTGTCAAAGTAAAGCTCTGCACAAAACTGATAGATGACACTGCAGATCTGACTGGAGACATGAGGAAGCTTAATTTGTGCTCCTCTATCATCACTGGTAGCATGATGATCATGCTACCAATACAGTTTTAACGGTTTCCCGGGTTCCAGCTGTGAATTTTAGACAATTTTACACAATAACCAAAAAAAAAACAATTGTCTCAAGTTTTTTTTTATTTTTTTTTTATTTTACAGATGTAAATAATACATACATTTTTACAGCAGGATTAGTACGTACAGAAATTTAAAAAATTTCAAACAGATTATCCATTAATCCATTAATGTGCTAAAACTGCAGATTTGGGAAATATTTTTAATGCACTTGTTCAATGTGTGGTTTCCGAAATCTAAAGCCAAATGTAATAAAACAGAGGGAAAAACGCCCACAAATTATACTGCACATGCAAGCTAGATGAGAACCTGATGTCAAGGGTACAAATACATTTATTAAATTAAGCCCATGTACATCAGTTTACATATTAAACACAACTTGACTAATATTGACCTGAAAAATGAGAAAATATAAATAGTGTTTAGGTAAAATGTGTTATTGTTTATACCTTAAAAGAAAAAAAAAACACAATTCTGGTGTTAATGGTGAAATATTCAATAATGAAAAAGCAAGACAAATGCAAGCGCATACCAAAAGTCTCTCCCCTGTTCCAGCCCAGAGAAATGAAAACCCAACACGTACGTCACTGAAAGAGGTTTTGAGCACAGTCTGTACCGCGCGATGTAGCTTTAAAAACATAAAGAACATTTTAACGTGGGTAAAATACATTGGTTTGAGATGCTGCAAAAAAAAAAAAAACGAACAAAACAAAAAAAGTAGACATCTGCCTTTAGAAACACTCTTATTCGACCAGAATTTCTTAGACTCAAATTATCATAGTTGCCTGTTTTTTTCTTGTTGTTTTTTTTTTGGCCAATTAACAAAAAAAAAGTTAGTATAGTGGAGGCCTGACACAATAACCAATATATCAATTGTTGATTTATTTTGGATATTTCAAATGTTTTCCAGTTCCAGTGTTAAACGTTTGTTAGAATTTAAAGTTTACAGAGAATCTGTTCCTGGATTATCATGCCATCATTATCATTATATTACAAGCAAATTGTGTCAAAACAACAAGATTATCGTTCATCGCAATAACTTTTCAGAAGATTAATCGTCCGGAGACATTAGTTATTGTGACAGGCCTGGTGGAGATTTGGTGACCATTTCTATCAGAAACAGCAGAAAACAGCTTCTCTTGCTTCTCAAGGCCTTATGTGGAAACGCTGCTTGACAATTCTTTGAATCAAGTGCTTTTGTGCAATTATCGTGATGTCATGTTCAGTTTCTCATGCTTTTGTTGACACTTCAGAGAACCTCACAAATCCGCTAAACACATTCACAAATCCCAATAAATGACGGGTCATGCAAATACAGAACGGGATTATTTTATTGTAGAACATCAACAATGTTTCCATTTATAGAACGTCATTACATGGTTAACATATTTGCAGTAGTTGCTGGTAATTTTTTTTAAAAACACTTTTAAAAATCTGCATACATTGTAAAAGAAAAGGGGGGGAAAAGGATGAAAAAGACTGCGGTTTTCTACACGTGCACATGAACCCAGGCTCTAAGCCGGCCGACTGAGGAGACGTCCTCGACTCAAAGTGCACACGAGAACACTACTTCCTCTCTCAGACGGCATTAAGAGTCGTGGTCTTACAGAAAATCAACAACATTTGAGTGAAATTACAGTACGTGCAATCTGTTGTACATCAGAAAATCAGTGGTGAAAATCAGCATTACCTGCTGGCAAGAAATGTTTAATTTTTAAAAAAATTAATCCCTAATCTGAAGAAAAGTGTTAGAAAGATAAACAAGAACAACACAACAGAGGGGGCTAATCTTTTTGTCCATCACTCGCTGACAGGTTTTGCCCCTCGTTCTGTACCCATTCGTTTACAGATTCAAACTGTAATTTATAGAAATTCACTGGAGCCACAGTGAAACATTTCAGTCCGGGTTTGGCCAGTCCATGTACCGAGGTTTTCATGCTAATTTCAATCTGATGCCAAAAACAACAAAAATCTTTTTTTTTTCTTTTCTTTACAAATAGATGACATGTTTCATAGCTCAGCTTTGATAAATGATTTATATATATATATTTAAAAAGAGATGTCCACATTTCTTAAGACAAAAAAAGAGTGAAAAATCCCTTTAATTTAGCTCGAATTAGAGAACTATGACTCCAATACCAAATTCAGCATCTTCACCCTCCAGCGGTGTGCAATCGGTTCTGTGGTTAAGCTGCCCCCCAACCGAATGCCGCCCTGGGCAGTCAGCATATTGAAAAAAATCAAACATCTTTGCCACCAAGTGCTTCCCATACAGTAAAATCAGCATTTTAACATGTTCCCCTTTCTAAAGCGGTGCACACAAAGGCAGCCAGAACAGAAAATTACGTTCATACTTTTTAGCACACGTGAGAACCCGGTTATGATGAAACGTTTCACATTTTATGAATGAGATGGACATGCAGAGCTGTCTGAAACTCCTGTCAAATCATTGACAATATTCTTCTTTCTATCACATTGCAAAGTAAAATCTGAAGCGCTGCATATCGTTAACATCTCGAAGCCTACAAAGCTGCTATCAAAATCAAAAGTTTACCTTGGCTTTTCTTTTGTTTAGTTTTTTCCACGACGGCTCCCTTGAGCTGGAAGCCAAAGCTTCTCAACAACAACAACAACATCATGTCTCCTTGTGTGTCCACGTCAACTTCATACTCTGAATCTCCCCACTGAGACGTTCAGTCTTTGTCCTTTGTTCAAAAAGAAAAGTTCCTCCCGTCTTCCGGTTTCCGTTTCCTCTCCAATGTTTCAGCGTTTCTCAGACAGTCCTCACTGTGACGTCTGGTCACATGGTGCAAAGAGAGTCTCCTGATTGGGCGGCCGAAGCAACAGGCCTTCAACTCCTGCTTGATCCGCATCAATAGCTTGTAAGTGTGTGTGTGTGTGTGCGCGCGTGTGTGTGTGTGTGTGTGTGTGTGTGTGTGTGTGTGTGTGTGTGTGTGTGTGTGTGTGTGTGTGTGTGTGTGTGTGTGTGTGTGTGATTGTACAGAACAGTGTGAGACATAAAACAGGCAGTTTGTTATTGCACTGTTAAAGAGCAAATTTCAACTTTATGTTCTTTTTTTGTAATCATCATTTCTTTAGACGGTGACTGGGCACATGATGACTTTGTCCTCCAACATGACGCTAACGATCAGGAAGACGAAGTAGAGCAGGAACATGAGGAAGCCGAGAAACTTGCTCATTCTCCACTTGCAAGCCGCGATGGAAATGATGACGAAGAGGAGCATGAGGAAGAGGAGGACGATGGCACAGAACAGGCCGTTGCTGCTCACCTCCACGGGCTTGAAGTCGTTGATGATGTTGTAGAGGAGCCATGGGAACGGCAGGCTGGTGGAGGAGAGAAGAAGAAGAGAGGCGGTCAGGTTTTCACAGGTGTCTTACGGAGACGTTATCGGTCAACATAATACATTACCCGACGGTGATGTCAAAGATGTTGGAGCCCACGGAGCTGGACACGGCCATGTCGCCCAGGCCTTTTCGCGCTACAATCACACTGGTGATCAGGTCCGGAATGGACGTTCCCGCTGCTAGAATGGTCAAACCCATGATTTCCTCTGTGATCCAGAAAGTCTCTCCAACCTTAAATAAAGCAACAATTTAATTATTTCAAAGGTGTTCCTCAAGGTTTCTGTTTTAGACAGCTTTTCTTTTTTTAGTAATGGTATAATGCACTGGTGGTATTTTAAAACGTCTAGAGGACTCGACCAGTAGGTGTGTGTGATACGGCATATTTTGATATTGATCTGATAACGAGTAAATACAGGGTCCAGATCACTAATGTCAATACCGATACTTTTTATTTGTTTTTCCTTCGCTAACCCAAACCCAGGGACAGAATTTGTCCGCTAAATACCTTAATGTCATGTTGATATGGCAAACATTACCAAGAGAAATCAAAAATAAATGGTGATACTGATATCGATATTGATATTTTTGGCTTCTATCAGATGATTTAAATAAACTCAATAAAAACAAACAGTTCCTCAGATGACTGACGGTTCCTGAAGAGAGAATTTATTTTATGAACATCTTTATTTCTGGTCTAGAAGCTGTTTTAACATTTTAAACCAATAAACCACCTGCTCAATAACTGAGACGTTTCTGCTGAATGTTTTGCTTCATTCAGACTCCTTAGCGTCATGCAAGTGTAACAAACCAATACAATACATAAGTACTGTACTTCTAATATCATAAATGCCAAACCTTTGCAACATTTTCTATAGTAAATACTTTTAACAGACACAATATCCAGTTCTGTCTTTCTATTTGTGCATCAAAGTTTAGTTTCACAAACTGATCCAGAGGCGTTACGGATTAGGATCAGTTGTCACAGTCCTGATAATTGCACTTATCCAGATTGTAAGAAGTCAGCGCAGGGAACTAATGTGATTCATGTGTGAGATCAATGAAGTCTGATGCTGATGTTTGTCAGGTACCTGGTGAGCCCACCACACCATCAGGTAGGAGAAGAACGCAATCCAACAGATAGAGCCGATGAACGTGATTGGAAAGAACCTTTCAGACGTCTGGAAAAAAAAAAAAAAAAACGACAGCAACTAAATCTCTTCATCAAATTCAGACAAAGTAACAGCCTCGCTTGAGACGCTTTGAATGATTGATGATAGAGCTTTCAAAAAATAAAAGCTAAAACACAGCATTTTTTAACCAATAACCGAATATAAATGATGCAAATGTTGACATATATCTACCATAACTATTATGTGCTTATTTTATGAATAGACCAATTTAAATCGCAACAACAGTAAACATTTGGTCAAGCCACCTGAGCATCATTATTATTAATCTTTTTTTACTATGTTCAAAAACTCAGAGTTGTCACTTCGAAGACTTAAACTGTTCAAAATCAGAGCGTGCTCATACAACACTGGACATGAAAATATTCCACAGCTACGTGTTTCCAGTTGCAACAAAGTTCACTTTTACTGTCATAATGACAAGAGGAGCACATAATTCTTTAAGAAAACTGTCATTTATTCCAGAAGCACAAGTTAACTTGTCACCAATATTCACTCCTGGGATAAACAGTGATGTTGTTTTGAGATCATTTTCAAGTAACAGACCAATAAACTTCAGTTTTGCAAGGAATACTTAGCGCTGGAACTGGGAGATATTCCAAATATTCCAAACAAAACACAACAAACAAAAAAATAATGAAGAGAAAATAAAAACACATTTACAGCCAATAGCACAAAAAATGGATTACGATAGTTTCTAGCTGTATCTTTAAACACATTTAGTATTTTTGGTTTTTATTGTGCTTTGTTTGTTTGTTTTTTTTTCTTCCTTGTTTTGCTTCTCTGGTGTTTTTAGACAATACTCCTGACTTGGTGAAACCACACCTGATTTGTAAATGTGGAGCCCGGATATAACATTTGACTTTTTTTTAATTGTTCTTCTGTAACTTATTTATCACAAATACCCGAACAAATGAGAATTTTGCCAGCAGGCTTAATTTGCATTGAGGATAGTTTCAGTGCGGTGTGTTTCCCTCACCTCTCTCCGGACGTCGGGCAGTGTGAGCCAAAGGGGGAAGACGATGGGCAGGATGAGCAGGTAGGTGATCTGCTTCCTCGGGGTGTCAGGCCAGGCCAAGCTCAGAGGCTGGTCCTCATCTTCCTCTTCCTCACCCTCCTGAAGAGAAGTTAAATATTGCACACATTGATATCGCTGCAAAACAGCATTTCAGTATTGTCGAACCTGCAACCATGAAACTATTTTAAGTTGAAGTTAATTAGCAAGAATATGTAGATTTTTTTTTTTGCAGGGATTTTGTTTATTTTTGAGTCAAGAGTGTCGTGAACTGAAAGGTTGCGGACAGAAAATCATACCTGATCTCCTCCTGCAACTCCGTTCATGGGCGGTGTGACCTCAACGGCGACCTTTGAACTGTTTGGGAGATTTTTATCCACTTTCAGGGCAAAAACAAAACAAGACATGACAAATGGTGAGCGTTTGTTCAATACGCAGAGGAAAGAAGAGACCGCCACGTCGTCTTAAATCATTTCTGCCAGCAACTTAAGTCTGGACAAAGTGACGAGTTGGCTGGTGTACGATTTCGTTGCCGTTCCTCACCGACACCGTTGGCCATGGCGCCTTCTTCTTTACACTTCTGTTTGGCCATTTTGTGGAGGATGGAAGCCTTCTCTTTGAACCGTCCTGCAACAAACCATAGATCTGCGAACGTTAGGACACAGGACAGGTGGGCGACGCACCAAGCTAGGCAAAAGGTTTGTGTTTTCTCTCCGAGTCGCACCTTCGTTACTGAGGGGGTCGAGCGTGTGTATCATGAGCTGGAAGATGCTGTTCCTCATCAGGGAGTTGTGCAGAGATGCGCAGCTGCCTTCCCTCTGCAGCCGGGGTTTGGCCTGTGAGATCAAAACGAGGCCGCAAGATGCAGGATGTCATTAATGTACAGACTTTTATATTATTTATAGAACACAAAAAACACCCACCAATATGCAACTTTGATATGAATAAATAGTTTTCCTTTAAAACACTTCAGACAAACTCACCGTCAACTTGTTCTCATCGTCTCCTGATGAATTTGCCTTCAGAACAAAAGGGGAAAGGAATGGATGAATACATTTAAATAATTCACAAATGTAACTCATTACGTTTACGGAGGATTAAAAAAACAGACTATCTTCAGTGTGTTTACTTCACTCCAGTATATTTTGTGAACAGAGTTCATCTTGTTGGAAAGTAAAATACAGATAATTTATGTGATACATGAAACACAAATGCTAAAACATCAGATTATAAATTCTCATCTATTTTATACCACTACTGAACTTACGTGGCAAAAAAAAAAATCACCTGAAACAATTTGTAGAAACATTTAAAATAAGTTTGATAATTTTTGGGGCCAAAGGTTAAATAAAAGGTTATTGATTGAGTTGCGTAATACTGTAGGCTTATGACACAATTTTTCATTTATTGGTTTGTTTTCTTTTGTTGTTGTGGAAGTTTTACCTTTAAAACACAAAGGGAAAAGAAAGCAATGATCAGGAAGCAACCAAGAGTCCAACATTTGCAGCAGAAAAGATTTGAACAAAGCATCAATGTTTGCTTGGAATAAAAAAAATAAAAAAAACAACCCGAGGCTTCATCCCCTCTTCACAACTCTAGATAAAAATGGAAACTTGATGATCATAAAAACAAAATGAAAATGCCTATGTAGCATCATCATATTTAATTTATTTCATTGCAGATATTGTAGAGACCCTGTAGATACCGTGTTTATGGATTCCAGACTTTCAGCATATATCCTGAATAAACATCAGATGAAGGATGTTGAAGACAAAATGAGCTTTACAGAAATCTTTTAAAACATAAAACAATGTAAAAAAAAAAAAGTGTCAGTTTAAGGATAACTTTTTAAATTTATTTTATCTTTATTTTCTACTCAATAGTTCACAAAAACAAAAAACTTACAAAGTCATCACGACAATCAAACCTCTTTTTATAATTGCTGCCCATCTTTTTGCCTGGTTCTAGATTTTGGATATTAGTCTTTGAAGATGAGCTGTAGGTGTTGAGGTAGGAAGGCCTCCTTACTATCACCCTAATCTTTGTCTCCCTCTGCAGATGATCTAGCAGATTCAAATCAAGAATCTGGCCGGCTCAGTCCAAGGCCTCAATATGACATCCAGTCAGAAGACACACGCCACTTGGCATAAAATTGAAAAGAGAGGTTGAAAATATGCTGCTTATGAAAGATTAACAGCTCATAAATTGAGTTTGGGAGTGGAGTTAGTTTAAGACGGTAGATATAAATTCAACTCTAACTAAATTTAGCCTCCTGGAAAACTTAAATAAAAAATTAAAATTGTTTAAATGTTATTTGTACCGCAGGCAACATGTTAACTCCTTGCAGAGTCACATTTTAAAATATCTGAAGTACCTCTTTATTGTTGACTCACTATTTGATTTCAAAACAATGGTAACACAAATGTTACAACTAATCAAAACGTGCACACAAAAAAAACAAAAACAAACAAATCACAGACACTGTGGTGAGTTGCAGCCAATAGGCTTGAAGGGGCCCGTAGATCAAACAATGCCCAGGGCCCTGCACAAGTTTGGGTTGGCCCTGATAAGCATGAGGGTCAATGCTTTGAAGGGCTTCACTGATTCTAAACCTGATAATAAATTGGTACGGTGTAATAGATTCCTGTGTTTTTAACTTACAGTGAGCAAAATACTGAAATTTTTAAGAAATATGTGCAACATTTAACATCGAATCCAATCCTGGGAAATATGTGCAACAAAAACAATACAAAACTTTCTAAAATTATGGAAGTGTAATTTGAAAAAAACACATGATGCATTAGCCTGCAACCACACCCTGGCACCAGCACAGAATACACACATTTAATGAAAAATGTATGTTAACTATACTAAAGTTGAAAAAATATTATCTATTTAACCTGAAAAAAAAAACCTAAAATAAAACTCAAACTCTTTTGAAAAGAACATTTTGGCTATTTCCACATTTAATTATTCAACAACTAGATAAAAGTCAATGGTTTGTTTAAATGTAGAAGGAAACAAACATCACACTCATCTCTTTGTGTTCAAAGTACAAATTTATAAAGTTGCGATGTTCTTGTTTGAACGTAACAGAATACTTATCCTGTCACGTTATTAAATTGTCTCTTGGTATTCGCTTTAATATGATTTACAAAACTAACAACGAATGACGGTTCAGGAAAAACCGAATTCAGCAACGAAGATTTCAACATTTAATGTTAGACTCCAGACTCACTCAGAAAGTCCCCGTGCTGCGATCCCTCAAGTCAAACCTCTTAAGCTTTTCCCCCATCAAACCAAACATCAAAATCCAATATGGCTGCCATGTACATGAAAATTTTTTTTAAAAAAGAGACAACTGCGGTAAATTGCTGGGCGTAGCTGCTCCACCGATCTGCTTCCAGCTGTTTTGTGTCTTTGGATCAGTCACACATCGTACAGTAAAACTGAGATCAAGTTTTGTTTTTTGATGTGTGTTGCAAATGCTGAATTACAGATTGGCTTGTATTGCCATCCTGATAACCGAGGAGGTCACGTTTACAAATTCCACAACTTTTCTGCTTGCGGGCCTGTTGAGCTGGATGAGACGTCATCCTGACGTCCTGAATGTCACCTGGAACCTTTTCTTTGATACGTAAAGGAGGAACGATAAATAAAATCAGATATCATCAGAAGTAAAATCAATTTAGTCAGATTTACAGAGTTAAAAATGTGCCCAAAGATCGACTGTCGCTGCTAAAATGCGATGCTAATTAACAATACATTTAAAAAGTCCAAATCCATTTGCAGAAAGGAGGTAAGTTTAGTGTGAACCAGACTGGAGTCCTTCACTGGCCTTAGAGCTTGTGAAACAATTTAATGTTATGTTGCTCAAGCAACATGATAGTAAATAATAATAACAATAGTTTATTCATGTCTGTCTTTTCCAAACACACAGTGAAGCCAGAAATTCAGAAGAATAAGAAGAATAAGTCAGGAGCTCAAATTTAAAAGAGAAATGTGTAGGAGTCTTTGAAATTTAGTTTGTTTTTTTTTTTTTTGTATTTTATTTATTTTTTTAAAGTCACATTTCTTTGCATTTAAGCGTTGGATTGGGTCCCATTTTTCTTCACAAATCAGAGTAAAATACGACCAATCAGCTCAACTCTGAACGGATGTGATTCTGTTCAGAAAATCGCATCAGTTCCTCTCCAAACACTAAAAATGCTGGAAATGATCTCAGATTCTGGGCAGGGATGACGTACCGTACCGGCCTGCTCCAACCACAGGATCAAGTCTCCCTGTTTTCAGGACCAAACTGGGACGGCCACTCCCCGCCGACTGAACAAGCAACAAAGCAACAGAAAACCTGCTCAGAGCACAACTGACAGAAAAGACGCTTATCTGTTTCTCTGGTGTTTTTAATGCCTGGCTGAAGACAGAGCAGCTCCATTTATACTCAGATTTAACACCAGTGGACAAATTTAGGGGATTGTTTTTTTTTTTTTTTAGCTGATTGTGATAATTTTTATTAGGGTATGAGAGTAAAGGGGTTTAATAGAAATGCGTGGTTCACTTTCGTTTGAGAAGTAAAAATAAAAAGTTCAACTCCATTGATCATTTCCTTTAGGCTTTGCTGTTGTGTGGGGCTTTGTGCCTGTCCTTCACATGAAATAATCCATCATTCAACACGAAAACTGGTCAAGTTCACAAAGGCCATAGCTACTGTATGTTTAAGGCATGTAACAATTTACTTCCAGGCAACATCAAAAAATTGCTCAGAGGATTTCCAAGCTTGTTCGTTCAACTGAAAAGAGTTTGTGTGTTTCCGTTTGTGGGGCGGATGGATGGAGCGGTTTGGCTGATGGATGGAAGCAAAGACGAAACGTAAGAGTTTTCAAAAGATCATCGTAAAAATTACATTTTTGCCAAGACATACATTGGAGGATGAGCCGCAGTGAAGTTTCCTCTTTTGCTTTTTCAGCCATGTTGGATTCACAGTTTGGTTTTCATTACAAATCTGTCCAGCATTTGAGGGAAATAAAGACGTGAAACATTTTCTAAACAACAAAAAATAACCTGAATTTAATAATGAACAAAGATCCAACGTTGCATTTGCAGAAATCTCAATCCAGATCTACTTTCTCTCTCTCTCTCGCTATGTGTCTCTTCTTCGCCGTCCACCTGACTGTGCGACTGATCCAGGATTAATCCGCAGGGATCGCCACTTTTAGATCGCTGATTTCCGAGCCTGCGCGTGAACTCCCATCAGTAACCCACCAATCAGGCTCCGGCACGACTCACCTTCATCCGCCGCCAACTCATCAGATACTTTTAATTATTTGCAGTAAAACAAAAATACAAATCAAAATAAAGAAATCCCCCCTTGAGTTAGTGGCGTCAACCGCAAATACTAAAGCCAGGAAATAAGAGAGGCACCGCTCGAGCAAACAGTAGAGAATTCACTCAAGTAAGAGTGGAAAAAGTTTTTGCGGACAGTTTTACTCAAGAGCCGAGCGGCTGATCAAAAATGACCAATCGTTGAATGTTTGAAAATGACATAATTTGACGGATTAAAACATGAGGTTAAGTGAGACATTTTCATCATGATGATGATTTAGAAAAAAGTAACAAAAATCAGAAAAAATATATAGCCTGTATTTTTTTAATTCAGATTGGTTTCTTTAAACAACAAAAGAAAATACATTAATGAAGAAAAAATTTTGGAACAAAACCTGCAGGTGTGTCTGAAAACGTGTGTGTGTTTCACCCGGTTGGTAGAAAATCCAGACATTTTACTCATCTAGGAGCAGCAATCTACGGAGGCCCCAAGGGGACACGATTTTTTCTTTTTTTTTTTTCATTTGTGTTTTGCGAGGTGACGCAAAAGAAAAAAAAATCCTCATGTCCCCTCGGGGCCTCCGTAGCAATCAAACTCGAGCACAGTTATCAATCACATCTAAAAGAACATTATCACTCAGGTAAAAGTGTTTGCGCGAAGGCAACGACTCCGACTGAAACCCAAACTGGGTTCATCGAAAGACACGGACTCGTGTTTTTTGACTCGTCGGCCGCGGACGGTGACTGACTGACGGACTGACTGACTGCTGTCGTCACTGCCGGTAAGCGCCTGATCGGGGGATCAGAGAGGATTGCTGACTCTCAGAGAGCAAAACCCGCAGATCTCTGCCGATGGCCTCTTGAGCAACAAACCCGGCTGACACCTGCAACCTCCCGCCGGACGTCAGCAGAGGCCTGAGCGACGAAACCTTCGAGTTTGGACGGAAGCTGCGGACGGACATTCCCCCCTCGGTGGGATCTGACGAGGCCTGCTCCCCGAGGGAGCGTCTGGCTATTATTAGCGGCTCTAATGGGATTGGGAAGAATTAACCTGGAGGATTATTTAGCCGCTACTGACACATGAGGGCAAGGCATCTGGACATCAAGTGCCGGGACGGGAGGAGACAAGCTGCTGAAGAGAGACACAGCTGATCACCAGAAGGACAGAAATGTCAGAGAGGAAGACTTTTCTCATGCTTCCTCCCATCAGTTCAGAAATAAAGAGTTTGCTGCCCAAAAGGCTCTGAATCACACATCTAGAAAGTGGGGGAAATGTTCTGGTCCTGATCTTCGCTGCCTCTGTGTTTCAATGATGTTGCACTTTGATGAGGTTTGACCACAAGCACATCAGTAATTTAGAGGTTTTGTTGACTTGAATGGCTGCGTTCCCTGGTTGCATGTTGAGCTCAGACGCGTCCTCGTGCATCATCAGCCTGAAATCTGATTTTATTCAGTTTGAACACAAGCAGATGTCCTAAAGCGGCGAGGGACGGACAGATCCTGCTGGACCCAAGATCAGCCTTCCACAGGCGGTATTTTACATCCTTTAAGCCGTTCATTGACTTCAACTTATTTTACCTCAAACACAGGCCTCATGGCTGTTAAATCTCTTTTTGGAGAAAAACCTCAAGTGTGTTTCGTATCAACGTTGCACTGAGAAAACCGAGTGTTGCATTTTTGTCTTTCTCTGCACACCAGAACATGGCTGATGTGACTGTGAGGTTCACTTTCACTTGGACTTTGACCACCAAAATAAGTAAACAAACAAGCTCACACAAGTAATATTCAAATACTGATGGCATATATGACAAAAATTAATAAATTGACTAGTTGTGCATGTGCGTGGAGCATTCTCCTAGGAGGTCCCGGGGATTATATGCTGCGGTTTTGCTCATAAGCGATGCGTAAATCATAAACTTCCCAAGCTGAGTAATTTGCTCTGTTCTTCATTAAGGACTTCAAGCCTCCCATGGTTTTCTGTAGTAATTTCTCTTATTTCACAACATCCAGAAAACAAGCAGGAGTGGAAGTTTTGAAATTTTCATGCAATATTTAAATTTTTGAATTATTGTTGTGTTTTTTTGGAAATGTTGTCGTATCACGGTGATGTAATGTGGTCACACAATGAAATGTAGTAAAATCGGAGAAAAAGAAACTCTTCGTCACACGACACCGACAAAGCAACAAACACACCGTCTGCGAAAAACCTAAATGAGCGTCTTAAAAAAATAAAGTGCTGAGGTCTGAAATAAAAGCGTAATAATGTGACGGGAGAAAAGTCTGAGGTATTTTATTTTTAGTGTTTGTTGTAAAAAGGAAAAAAAACTGTTTCTGTGCTCTGGCAGGTCTGTGTCAGTTTAGGGAGGTGATGTCGAGGTTGGGCGGGGGGTCAATGACCTTTTTTTTTCCAGAAGGGGTCAGCGGCCAGTCGAAGACCTTGTGAACTTTATTTCATAGGAATTTTCTCTCTATACATGCAGCCTGAATATCACACCCAGATCCAGGAAAGTTAAGACAGAATAACTGAGTATTCCAATAATAAAGGTTTAACTTGTTGGGTAAAACCCCAACAATGTGGCCTCTCATTTTTAATTTAAAACACAAAAAGACATTTAGGTAATGCGTTGAAAATTAATCCTTGTGTTTTTGCTCATGTTTTTGACATAAAAAATACTGGAAAGTCAAGGTGGGCATATTTTTCCAATTCTGAGAGCTCCGTAGTTCCCCACTGGGGACTGAGAAACTGGGGCTGATTCAAGTAAAATATGAATATTCATATTCAACAAAAATAACAAAAACAATTTATTTTTCATTGCTTTAGCTGTATAAAAGAGGAGGATAGATATCAAAATGGCAACTCTGAAACCAAATACAATTAATTCCTGTTTATGTATAAGCTACTCTTAGCATGGCAGTACAGCTATATACTACAGGAAGTTGGAAAAGAATTGTTAAAAAAAAAAACTTTTACCTTTCTTTTTCTTGATATGTACACATAAATTATTAATTTTCATTAAAAAAACACTGCCTAAGCTGAATCTTCTCTTGTTATTTTGTTTACGTAAACCGACATTAGCAGCGCAGCACAGCTAGCTCATGCCGGAAGTTAGAAAGTAATCTGAACTCTTCACAGCTTTGAGCTAAAGCTGCAAAGCTGGATTATTCATGGGTAGGATATTGATTTTCATTCCTTAAGTGAATATGTAAACCACTTATTGTTCATTTTACATAAAAACAAAAATTATTTCTCCTCGTTGTTCCTATGCGATCAAAACTTTGCAATCATGTAGCACGCCACCACATTTTAAAACTCCAGAGTGCTTCAGCTTTAAAAGTTTACGGTTTATTTTCTAATAAAGAATAATTAGTACATTATACATTGTTCATGTAAATCATAACCTAATTGTTTCTTAGTTGTTGCCGCTTTATGTAAAAGTCGACGTAAGCAGAGCAGCACAGGTATTTGTTGCAGGACTTTAGAAAAACAACTCCCATCAACCAATGCTTCAAACACTGCGAGGGTTGTTCCAAATCAGTCTTTTTTTTTTGTTCTTGAAAATATTGCCTCAGAATCTTCATATGATATAATTAATAGTCGTCATAGTTCTTTCAGCAGCTACACACAGAAAATGGTTGCAGAAAATAAAAAGCCAAAAACAGCAGGCACAGACGGCGGCTGGCTCAAAATCAAATCCGTTTTTCTTCACGACTTTGCTGTTAAAGTAACGCAGATGATCGTGTTTCTTTTATTTATATTGCGCAGGAAAATACACCATGTTCTCTTTTACATTGTATGGTTTGTATTCCTGCCCAAAAGTTCCCAGAATCTTAATCTGATTTACTTGAAGACGTTGACCCAGAACTGTTACATCACTCCTTTGCTTAAGAGCCTTATTGGACTCTGGTCTGCACAAGGTCAAAAAAAGAAGAGACTGAAGAGGAGGTCTAGATGTACAGGCTTAGTCAGCATGAAAAAGTCACAGCTCTGTTCTGTTATGCCTATTTACAGCCATGCAGATTCTAAATAAAATATCAATGCAAACAGATTTCAGTCTGTTGCTCCTTTTCCCTTAAACCCCGTTAGATTTCCAGAACAGAGACGTTGCAATTCTGTCACATTGGGTTTTCACGGTGGTCCTACTTAACAGAACATGTGAATCACATTAATGTGATAACTGTCTTGTATTTTCATTGATTGTGTTTCATGTTTCATTTATTGTTTAATTTTGTTGTTTAGTTCCTTGGCTTCAACGTACGACCCTTTGGTCAACATCAGATGTTTGACCCAAGGGTCAAACATCTGAGTGTGGTTCATGCATGACCTCAGGCAAATTAGAATTGTTGATCAAAAAGAAATGTAATGTAAAAAGAATAAAATTGCTAATCAGATGTTTTTTTTTGTTGTTTTTTTGTTTGGCAGGAATTTGATAGATGGATGTATGAATGTACAGATGCAGGGGTGTCACTAGGTTTAAAGACAAAGGGGGCCTAGCACCCAGGAGATGCATGGGACGTTAGAAACGTACAGCGCAATGTTGCTTTTCCACTTTTAAAATTATGTTTCGGGTTATAAAAACCATTTATCATACAAAATATGAGTATTTACAGTTAATTGCTCTAAAAATTGTTAAGTGCTCTTTGAAGGACATTTGTGCAAACGTTCCTGCTTGCATTTCCTTCTGAACAGTTCGCTCCATATTTTGTATCGATTACTCAGATTTATAACATGATGTTATAAACTGTCAAATTAGTGACCATATTTGAGTTAAAAATGTGATTATTTAGTGGAAGTCACATCCTGGACGCATAATATTGAAATTGTTGGTAGTTTCTTTTTCTGTTAAAAACAAAAAAAACACCAAATTATTTAGAGGTACTTAAGAATATTTTCGGGAAGCTTTGGCCACCATAAATGAATGAATGAATGAATGAATGGATGGATGAATGAATGAATGGATGGAGGATGGATGGATGGATGGATGGATGGATGGATGGATGGATGGATGGATGGATGGATGGATGGATGGATGGATGGATGGATGGATGGATGGATGGATGGATGATGGATGGACGGACGATGGATGGATGGATGGACGATGGATGGATGGATGGATGGATGGATGGATGGATGGATGGGGATGGACGATGGATGGATGATGGATGGATGGATGGATGGATGGATGGATGGATGGATGGATGGATGGATGGATGGATGGATGGATGGGGCTCACCTTTGGAGCGGCCTCCAGCTCGTCCACCTGGTTGCTCCCCAGGATGGATTTGATGAGGTTCTCTACTTGAGAATTGTACTTCATGAATGTCACGTAGCAGGTGTAACACATCAACAGACTGATACTTTCCGACACCGTGATTTGGTTATCCAGAAAAAAGTAGATGAGCAGGAGCAGCCCGATGATGTAAAACGAGACGTCTCTGAACAGAGGCCACCAGGTGAGGTTGAGCACCTCCTTGGAGAAAAGGGCGCACATTCCTATCACGAACAGGATGTTGAACACGGCCGAGCCCACGATGGTGCCTATGCCCACGTTGCTGTGGGAGACGAAGACTCCAATGACGGAGGTGAAGAGCTCTGGGGCCGAGCCGCCCGCCGCCATGAAGGTGGCCCCGGCCACGTCGTCCGAGATCTCCAGCTTCTCTGTGATGACGGTGAGTGCGGGGACGAAGAACTCATCACAAACGATGGCTAAGGCTATGAACATGTACAACATTCCAAACATGTGAAAAACCACGTAGCCCTGGCGCCTGTCCTCCACGCTGAAGTAGTCTGTTGGGTAGTCTCCTTGGTTCATGTCCAGGTGGGAAGACTTCATGGCCACTGGCGTGTCCTCCGGGGCACTCGACACATTCTGGCTCTGCAGAAGAGTCCTTTGGGGCACTGCTGCGTCAGCTGGGGACTCGGCAACTGACTCTCTCGGCTCAGTGGCCACGGCTGTGGCCAACGACAAGGCACTCAGTGAACAAACTGTGCAGACTGCCACCAGGCTGACGACGAAGCCGAGAATCCGTCCAGGCCGCAGCTTTCTCTTGACGGCCTGGTGGTGGAACCGGGTGTTGACACCGTGGGGATCCAGGAAAGGATCGGAGCAGGAGAAAGCTATCATCTCTTGACTTCTTATGGGTAGCATGAAATCCATGGTGCAGGCTGGCAGACAGAGCTGGGGTGTCTGGAATTCCCGCCACCAAAAGAAAAGCAAAAGCTGGGCTGGTGGTGCTGGTGGATTAGGTCAAGGGAGGGGGTTCTGCAGGCAGCAGCGGTTCACCGGTTGTTTTGCATGTTGCTCCCCGGTCTAAACACCCTGGAGGTCCTCTGATCTTAATCCGGGATCGAGCACATTCAAAGGCTTCCTCATATTACTACCTGCAAAAAAAGACATTTGCCATTATTATTACCTTTATTTAACCAGGTAAAACCCCCATTGAGATCAAGATTTCATTCTTAACGCGGACCTCAGCAGAAATCTGCAACACACAACAATCTGGTTACACAAACGTGAAACAAACTAAAACACAAGTCCAAAACAAATGACAAAACAGCTTAAAAGCAATGGCACTGGTGGATAGAGTCACGCCACACAAAAAAGGCTAAAGTGAATCATATCTCAAAACTGCTCTCAGGAAACATCAAACGGATCAGTAAATATGGATAAAACACATGTTTTCTTTTTGTTTTCTTCTGCGTTTCTTTGCAGGCCTGATCACTGACTGATCTGAATTTGTTTTCACTCGCCTGGTCATCAGCAATTTGTCGTTGATATTTCAGTGCAGTTTGCAGCTCAAAATTTCCACTGATTTGCAAAATGCATCAGTTTAAGTCTTTGCAGCTCAACAGGGAAGATTATATCTGTCCTTAAACTGCATAATCTGCTCAATTCCTAACAAAATCTAAACGTTGTTGTGCTGTTATTGGTTCCCAAATGAAACGATGCCATCAGGGATAAATAAAAAAAATAGTTTCCCTTCAGCCTTCAGTAAACCGTGCTGCCTTTTTATGGGTAGTTGTGATAAATGAACACATCGGCAGAAAAAAAATGGTCAGAATTGCGGTTTTATAAGCAAAATCTAAGTGGAAGATCTGAAAATCTCTAACTATATACATTTATACTCTTGTAAAATAAAAAAAGTGCAGGTTACACAGTTACTGGCTGGTTGCTGGAGCTTAGAGGAGTTCCTCTGTTTTCTAAGCTAAGGGGAGAAACAAACTGCTGCTGATGTCGGCCTGCACATAATGAGACAATATCAACATCAACTCCATGAGCATCTTGACACGTTTCTCTTCTCATGGAGCCTCCGACCCTTGTGACGGCGGTACCAACTTCTACACAGCCACCGTTATTGTTTTGGGTGCGGAGGCCTCATAAGAGACACAGCTCATCGATTTACCCAGCAGCAGGGGGAAACGATTGCAGCCGTGGTCATGGTGCACCAAAGAAAATCATACAAACAAACCTAAGACTGTGCAAATCAAAGAATGCCACAAGTTGCACGTGTTATTAGCAACTATTCTTGTGAAGTGACAAAGCTTTCTTGCTTTGAGAACCTCCACTGGAGAGCTGTCCTTTAACTGTAGATTGCACATTAGCTAAAGCTCATTAAGACACAGTTTAATCCCTGAGAAGATATACTTAGATAAGCCTGAGGCTGTGCTCACTGGTGCTGATGCACAAAGTCAAAGAGCAGACATCAATAAAATCAACTCCGTGCAAGAATAAGAAGAGCTGAAGCTCATTTGTGCATCACTTTGAAGTTCTTCGGGAGCAACGTTTGGAAAACTCCAAACTTTATCTGGGATGATTGAACTTCTACACTTTTTCAAGCTACAGTGCCATGATCTTTTTTAGGAACTAGAGCCATTTAAAAATATATATATTTTAGAGTTTTCTCATAATATAACTTTAATGCAGGAGCAACCTCTTGTGAAATCAACAAATGAACTATTTGAAGCATTGCAAATGAATAAAAACTGCCTTTGACCTACCACTCTCGGATTGTCCCCGGTCTGCAGGAAAGACTCCAGCAGGCGCTGCTCCCTCAAATGCAGTGTTTTTTAGAAAAACATTTTTTAAATGATATTCCTGCAAATTGACGCCCAAAGCAGATCAACCCCAAATGTCAAGTGCTCAAACTGAAGGTCCCAACCCTTAATCCATCGTGGATTTTCATCTGCGCGCAGAGGTGGAGCTCCAAAGACAGAGGCTCAGAGCAGGACACACCCTCCTTCAGCGTTCCTCCTCTTTGACTGTAACCATCAGTCTCCTTTATATCCTTGATCCACGGGAAGCAACTGGCCTTGCTGAACACACTTTGATTCTTTTGGAACTGTGACATATCATCTTGTTCAGATTTGGTGCAAGGAACACAGAGAAGCAACAACAAACACCTTTAGAGAAGCACGCCATGGGTCTGGAGAGTCTGAACTTCAAAAGCCAAACATTTCTTTCTTCAACAAATCAAAATTTTGCCTTGCTTGTGTTCATTGTGCTACATGTTGGCTATAAATATCAAGCTCCTGGGAGTGACATCACCCTCCCTCCTGTCTCTTACATCCTCCTGGTCTGTAATTGGCTCTGAGTACAACACCTGCTCCCTGCAGACAATCCAACATGACGTGTTGCACAACAGTTCTGACACATTCAGATCTGACCAGCAAATATTTTAAACTCCCATGTAACCTGGTCATTTCCCATTATAACCTAATTACAAATATAATTTATAAGCAGCACGTCAGTAAATACTCTCATTTATTGCATATGGTCAGAAAATGGTTTTATGAGCTTCAGTTATAGTCCATACCCATCCATCCTTTCAGGGTTGGAGGGCAGCTGGTGGCTGGAGAAACACCCTGGGCAGGCCTCCAGTCCAGCACAGGACTTCCTTTCTTTTTATTTCACCAATTGCTTAACATGTTGGTTAAGCAGTTCTGCAAAAGAGCAGCACTCTTTTGCAGAAGAGTTGGGTTTTTAGCAAGTATCAATGCTTTTGCATTGACTTTTTAAAATTCTCACGAGACTAAAACCCAGATGAGGGCGGAAAGTAGACTGTCAATCAATCTCCTGCTCCACCATCTCCAGGTTACAAAACATTGTCCAGGACTTATGGGAGCTGACTCTCATCTTGGGCACTGAAAGATGCCAAGGAGTTATATAATCGGCGAAACGCAAAGGTGAGACCCCCAGGGCTTCCCAACCTGACATGCTCCTCTCCCAGGCCCTCAGGTTGGCAGCCTTTTGTGTCCAATCCACAAAACACTTGTGATCTGGACAGCTAACATCGATTATCCTTAGCAATCTGATGAAGGTAAAGACTGTTGCGTTATTCCTAAGACAGAACAAAATCACCAAATAATAGTGATTGTGTTTAAGATGTTGAACAAGCCTAACTTAATGCAGATTCTTTAAAAGAAAAGTGGCCCTTGACTACATCAAAATCTCAAATCAATCAGATACCAACTTCAGCATCAATGTCCAGCTACAAGCAAATATGGCAATAGTTGTGAACTGTGCTTCCATGAGGCGTGTCCAACTCCTGCTGACTTGATATAACAAAAAGCAGAAGAAAATTTCTTTGGAACCCAAAATGCCAGATAGCTCATTTTGTCTCCTTCTCACATCTCTTCACTAAAGGTGCCAATAAACAGAGCATTGCCTTGACCAAAAGCAATAGAAAACTTGATTGTGGCAGCTGGATGTCACACAAGCTGGTGACATACAGCATGTGTGTCAGAAAGCCTAAACTTTTCTTCTTCTTAAGCTGTTGGACCAACTTGCAGGGGGGGCTTTGTTCGGCAGAGGCAGGTCCAGCACCAGGAGCCCTGGTCTGACTACCAGAGAGCATTAATAAACTCCCCCAAAGGCCTGACTCTGGAAGAGGGTCAAAATATCTGAATCACTCTTTGGACTTGCCGCTAGAAACCCTACCAGGGTTGACCACTCTTGACTTCATTCTTGTCACTGTCTTCAACAAATACAGACTGTAAACTATTAGGAATGTGACCTTAGTAAATAAGATTTACAAGCTAGTAAATGATTGTATGAACTTGGAAAACAAGTTTTTTATATCGAGTCCTCTTGTTTCATGGCGTATCACTTTAGCACAGCCAATCGTCCACGACGGGTTTCCGACATCAACTGAGAAAAATATGGACTAGAGCTGTAAAAATTGAGCACAAGTGTTTCTGAAAACCAAGTAATTCACCAATCTATTGTATTTCTGAGTGTTAGTGTCTGTCTTCGATGTGGTCGATGTGTGAGAGGAGCACCCAGAGCAGTTCACCAATCAGGGCATCTAAAACAGGCAGAACTGATAACCATGAGTGCAAACACTCGTCAAATGGCAATGTGGTTTATCAGACATATTCTAGAATAGTTTGGTCACCTGAACACAAGCATTGCCTTCTTGCTGCAATGGACCAACTCTAACAGCACCTCAGTGTCATGCAACACTGGAAAGCTTCACCTCTCTCTAGCTTTCTCCAACAAATTTATCTAACTTCTAATTTGTGTGATGTTGGAAGTTTCCTTCATGCTGGCTGGAGTCTGAGAGATTTTCTCACAACAACGATGGAAAACTACAAAACACCCTTATACCCATCCTCTCTCTGGAGTTCATTTTTCACTTTTGCTACTGTGAAATAACGAGACATGACCTGAGGACACGCTTGGCTTGGGACTGTAGAGTTTAACCTCAGCCATGATGAATGTAGGTTGTGATCTGCTATGTTAAGCACCATGTACTGTTCTGAACGGGCTAAACTAGTTACACAATCAAACAAGCTGACCTAAACCTCAGACTGGTTATGGCCGAGGTACATCTGAGGCAAACTTCAAGTTACTCAAGCAGAAGAACGCTTCACAAAAGCCCCATTATCCATTTCATATACGTTTGTTACATCAACAAATACTCAATTAGTCAAACCCAAGTGGCTGGTTTTAAGAGGACCTCAGTTTGCTGCACGAATACATAACTATTGACGTTTCAAGAGGTAAGTAAGATCATACTGTAAATCTGTGATTGTGCACAGATTCACAGTTTTCCATCATCAGACTCTCTGGTTTAGTTCTGTTAAAACAACTCAATAGAGCCAGATGAGGTTTTTTTTTTTTTTTTTGGACTCCCAGAAAGAGAAAGTCAGAGTGAAAGATGTTCCTTAACAAGCTGGGATCAGCAGCAGATTACCCAGCAAAGCTTCTGCTTTAAATAGCTGTTAAGTTATATAGAGAAAGGGAGGGACCTTATTTCTGCGAGGAGGGATAGCTGAGGTAATCAGATAGATCAATATAATGGGTCTTTATCTCCTCTCATGAGAGCTGACTGTTAAATGAGCTCATCCCACTGATATTACTATGACTCTGATTACAAAGAACCCACAGCTCTTTAATGTCAAGGGTTTTTATCGAAGGTTCTCGCTTTGCACAAATTTTGTGAACTACAGAATGTGTAGACAGGAAGACAGCGACCAAGCTCTCTCTGACTTGGTTCTACTTCCAGCAAACAGGTCTTAGAAAACGCCTCAGCAGAAGGCAACCAGACCTCTGCTGAGGAGACTTGACCTCTCATCTGATAGGCTTCGTCTCACATGTTGCTCCGGTAAGTAAGCGACTCACAGACAGCAATGACCTAAATAATTCACAGGATGAACCGGCTGATCAGTGACAACACATGTGACTTAAACAATGCCTTCGAGTCTCGCACCGTGGTGACTCTGCAGTGTTGCGTGGACATCCAGAGTGCATCCCAGCTCCAGAGGGGTCACACTCTGGAGTTGGTAAGGTTTGCTCAGTGATTTTTGGAGAAGAGGGTCTGTTGGACAGATGGACCTCTGATTCAGGAAGAGCAGTGTGGTTTTTGTCCTGGTCGTGGGACACTGGACTCTCAGCAGGGTCCTGGAGAAGATGTCTAACTGGGTTCCTCAGGGAATGCTGTGGGGGTTACTCTGGGACTCTGGCGTATCCAGATATGAAGCATATTTTAAGCATTTTAAGCATATGCTAAAAATCCAAATTGAGCGTTTATATTACTACCAAACTTATGACCTAAATACTCAATATGAGAAACAAACAACACTAATATTTGCAAAGATTTTATTAGAAGGTTTTCTTCTCTAAGACACAAATGCATCAAAAACACCTGGGCTGAAGTTTTTGGCAAAGGGAAATTACACTTTCAGACAGATTTATAACAGAAGGACCAGAGACACACAAGGAAAAAGAATAACAGTTTAAAAAAAAAAAGAAAAAGAATTATCAGTTCTGTGTTTATTTAATGGTTCCACCCTAAAAAGCTGCATGGACAGATCAGAGCCTGCTGGGCTGACAGGCTCTGATCTCAGCTATCTGAATGAAATGATCAAAGCTTCTCCATGGGCTCAACATGACTTCCTTCCTGCAGTCGAGGGTTAAGGTTCAGTGCAAAGAATGTTTTTTCTTACAGCTCCACCTGGTGGTGAGCAGCTTCTAAAGGCACCGACCAGAAATGAAAACAGCCAGAAAACGTCTCATGTTAAGACCACTTTCTGAAAAATATATATTTATTAATCATCCATCAAAAGATTTAAGCCATTTCACTCCACTTACCAAGCATTTGGCAAATTTCTGATTATCTAGGAAGTAAAATTACCCTCATACTTAATGTGTGAACATCCATATTATCCCATTAAAAATAATAAAAAAGATTTTTTTTTTATTTCTAACAAGCTTCAACCATCTGATCAACACTTGGCCTTCTTGCCGTAGCTGTCCACCACCTCCGGCAGGACGCTGTCGTCCTCCTCCACCTGCTCCGTCACCGTCTTCCCAACCAGCTGGAAGATGTCCTCTGCCGGGACGCCCATGGGCTCGGCCACTTTCACCGCCAGCATGTCCAGCGTCAGCACCGTTCCCTTGGGGATCTTCACCTTGGCCACCACGGATTTGCCCAGCTGGAAGACGAGAAGCGACAGGGAGCAAACGTCACTACGGATAACGAAAACGTTCTTCGCTGACAAACATTTGCGCGTCTCATCGTAGAGGAGAAGGTCACGCTGACTTTGTCGTGGCACGCCTTCTCGCAGGGCAACATCTGCTTGACGCCGCTTCCCAGCGCCCGCTCCACCAGACGGACGGAGCGGACCAGCTCCGCCAGCTCAGAGGGGAGCAGCGACGCCTCGTGGTCGCTCCCCTTCCACGTCTTGTCCAAGGTTATGTGACGCTCGATGACCTTCGCTCCCAGAGCTACAGCTGCCACCGAGATGCTGATCCCAGACTCGTGACCGGAATACCCGATGGGAATATCGGGAAATTCCTTCTGGTATTCCTGCGGTGAAGAACAGAGACATTGTTGTTCTCGCCTGATAACATTTATTGTGTCTTCCCTTCTTCTGATATGCCTGTCGCTTTTTTCAGACTCTCCTAGTCAGCTCCTCGCAAAAGTATCCACATGGAAAACATTTTCCTGGTTGCAAACTTTCATCCATTTCACTGACTTTTGATATGATAAACCAACAAAAGAGGCCTATGACATGGATTTTGCACCACACTTTTCAGGCTGTTTTTTCAGTAAAAACTAATCATTTAGAACCAAAGTATCATCTCCCTTCTACTTGACAATTATGCACAACTTTATGTTACTTCACAAACACACTGAAGTCTGTGGTTGTAACGCGGCAACATGTGCAGCATAGCAAAACCTCCTACTTCCCAAAAAAAAAAAAAAAAAACAAGCAATAATTTTTTTGTTTCACATTATTTGCATCTCCCCCACCCAAATGTCACAAGTGGACACATATGGGGAAATATATATATATATGTTAATTTACCGTGATGACTCTGAGGTTGACATCTTCAGCCTCCAGAGGGTACGCACTGGTGCACTGCAGGATGGCAAAGTTCTGGTTGTGCTGCTTCACCGTCTTGTAGACGCGACGCATCGTCTCCATTGACTGCATCCCACTGGACACCACCATGGGACGGCCTGACGCAAACGGCAGGAGAACGTCCTTGTCAATGATTTATGTAGCTCCTAAAGGCTGCTTAGGTTCAGGACTTTGATTTCACCAGGAAACAAACATGCAGCAATAAGAAAGACCAGAATCTTAAAAGCAGTTGCTTCCTTTTCATATAAATAAGGATATCAAACAGTTATTTTTTTATTAAAAGTAAGAAGAAAAAGAAAACAAGAGTTACAGCATTACAAGCTCAAAGATGCAGCAAACAATACTTCTTCTGTGAGCTTTCTTGTCAGCTTGCTTTTGTTTGTGTGTACAAACACATTCTGCAAAGAAACAACTGCTTTCAACATCCCTCGAGACCCGAGCAACGCTTCTCTCCCATCACACCCACAGCCTCAACCTGAACCAGCAGGTGACGGTCTCACCCTTCTTGGCCGTTTTCTCCAGATAAGGAAAGTTGTTGGTGTCTCCGGATCCGACTTTGAAGAAAGGCACGTTGAGCTCGTGGAGAAACTCTACCGCCATCTGCAGGACGCAGGCCGGAACGGCGGTTAAATCACCGGGGCTGTTCAAACCAGAAAGTGACGCTCCGAACTCAAACCCGTCTCACCTCATCCATCCCCGAAGCCGTGAAGAAGATCCCCACCTCCGCGGCGTACTTCTGCAGCTCCCTGTACTGGTCGTGACTGAACTCCAGGTGGCGCTTGTGTTCGCCGTAGGTTTGGCCCCAGGAGTTCTTGGAGGTGTAGGGACGCTGCAGGGCCCGTTTGTTGAACTTGTACTCCAGCTCGCTCTTCTGGAACTTGGCGCAGTCAGCACCGCAGTCCTGAGCAGGCGAAGATGTGGAAATACATCAGATATCTTAACTGTGAACCAAAAAAACGTTTCTATGTTTTTATGTAAAAAGTTTTCTTTTTTTTTTATAGAGCATAGATTATAGGAGGACAGTTGCAGTTGGGAAGGTGTAAAACATACACTAGTGCAGTACACTAGTATGAAAATAGTACAATATATATATTATATATATATATATATATATATATAATCAAAATACTTAACTGGGGATCCAACAAATACTAACTTCAATATATTTTTTTAAAAAGTGGAAAATTTATGCATTCAATGAAGTTGATTAAAATATATATACATGTCATTTATTTGTCAAGTACAGTATAAGAAACGATCGTTAAACCACAACTCAACAATGCATATTAATTGCGACCACTACTAAAAGTACTAGGAATACTTATTACGCTTATTTTAATTTGTCTGAATTAATTTATTCTGACATAAATTAATGTCAGAATTCATTTCACCACCTGGAGCTCGGTCAAAGAGAACGGAATGGTCGCAGCAGTGATGCGGGACACTCAGACGGGCTCTTTATGATGGCCACACCTGAACATGACCAACCTGTCAGCCTCCTTTCAGGTGCAGCGTCAGGAAGGCCACGCGCAGTTTGAAACTTGCAGGATTACTCTGCGTGATAAATCCACTATTGGAGCCAAAAGTAGAAACCCGGCTGGTTCACGCGCCGTTTCTATCGGTTCAGCGAATCTCTGCCATTCATAAAGATCAGTGGGTCAAACGCTTCACTCCACGTTTCCCATCGATTCTATTATCAGATCAGCCGAAAACCGAAGTGAGGAAGAGCTGCCAACTGCCTGCGCTCACACCGCTCCAAACCAGGCGAGCCTTCACTCGCCTTTGCCGTTTTGATCATCTTCTTGGCGATCTCCAGGTCTCCCTGGTGGTTCTGCCCGATCTCAGCGATGATGAAACACGGATGTTTCCCCCCGATGGGCCGCCCGGGACACAGCTCAAACTCCAGCGGCATCTCGGTGGCGCTGGACGGCGGCGGCGTCTGAAAGAAGAGCGCGGAGAGCAGGACGTGCAGGCAGCGAGTAGCGCAGCGGAGCCGGACAGAGCGAAGTGCTGCGCGTTCAGGATCCACTTCCGCCTTTGTTGAGCGTACGTGTTCCACGTAGCAGCCGGAAGTGTTTTCAAAGTAAAAGCACGGCCACTCGGGATACACGTGTTAAATTTTTAAAAAAATGTTATCCTTAAAGCTGATTGTCTCAAATATTAATATTATTGAAACGTTTAACAATTGAAAATATAAAAGAAGAAGCAAAAATGGAAGAAAATTTTTATTTTCATTTTTTTGTTGCTATGAATGAATAAATGAATGAATGAATGAATGAATGAACGAATGAATGGTTGCTAGGTCAAAAGCAAAATGAGTGTTAATACTACTGTCAAAAATTAATTAAAACATGTAATTTTTTTTGTATCCACTTTTTTTGTTCCAGATCATTTGACCTATAAAAAAAACTTCACAATGTTAATGTTTTAATCCTTTCAATGTTCTTAGCAGAAACTAAACAATGTTTAAGTTGTATATTAAAATACTAACTATTTATTTGAGAAAGGGTGGTGGTGGGGCCTGGGGATGTTGGTAAAAATGGCTGCACAAATTCAATCTGCATGTCTTTTGCTGTTTGCTGGCTACACCGTAGTTTTACTATGACAAAATTAAAATTCTGCTTATGATTTACGACTTATTAGGGTTCAAAGGGAACTTAAAACAGGTGGGTTGTAGTCTTGATTTAAAGAAACTCAGTGCTTCAAAAAATCTAGTTTTGATTTTACAATAAAAATTTAAAAAACAAACAAAAACAAAAAAAACATAGATTTTTGTCTTGCTCCCCCTGCCCCCACCTCCCCAACATTGGCGTCTAATGAAAAGTCCTTCTTATGTCTCGTGGCTCGAAGGAAGAACAGCTGCATCACATACTAACGTTACACTCCTAGCTGCAGCAGTACAGGGTTTAATTCCTTTACACCATGCCTTCCCCTTTTCTCTCTGTCATTCCTGTGTACCTGCTGATGTAATAAAGACTTCTAGTGCCAAAGAAATAACTTCTTTTGTTTGCTTTCTCATAAATTAGATCATAGATTTGTGTCTCTTTTGCATGTTGTTCACATTTGTTTTACTTGCCAAGAAGTCTGCAGCCACCTACTAAACATGTACAGTTTAACATAACGCAAACAAAAAGAAACAAAGGATGTCGTGTCATTACTTTTCTGTCACTATGCATGGCTTCTCCACTGTATTGGACATATTGAATAAGTACAAACTGTCTTAGCAAAGTTCTGCGCAGGAGCAAAGGACTGCACAGGATTCAGAACTTCCTTCAGGACTCTATGAATGCACCAGTCAGCCATAATTAAAGCAGCCGTCAACACTTGGTCGGGTTCTTGACACATTAACGCAACAGAAACATCAGTGGGAAGGAGAAGAAGAAGTTAAGCTATTTAAAATGAAATTGGTCTTGACTGCTTGCATAGGAAACCTGCTTGTATTTCAAACACTTATTGTGTTTATCTTCGCTGATTCTGAATAAGTTACATATATGTAAGTTTGTGCGAGTCTTTCAAACAACAAATGCCAGATCTAAATGAAATACTACTTTTTTCACAGAAAGCTAAACAAAAAAAGTTACAATGTTTTTTTGATCAAATTGTGTGATTTTCTGTCTCTCGTCTACTTTTTCTGTTTTCTTGCCCCTCAAGGTCCTTGTATTTTGGCTACGATGGTATCAATAGCACAACAGAGCAGCGCCATAGTGTGGGAAACCGACAGAAAGGTAAAAAAAAATGGCTCTGCAACATGAGCAAGATGCCACACAGTTCTTTGCACTTGCTCAAAGAGTATAGTAAGTCATTAGTCAGACAGGTCAGTGGTGACAAAACTATTTTGCAAAATTAGAGATCTTATCTTGATTCAGCCAAGCTGGAAAATGCCAACTGGTGATTGTGAAACATGGAAGAAAGGAAGTCAACCAGGCAAAACGGATCTTGCTTTAGACACAGCAGAACCGGAATAAGCTGAAGTAAATGGATTAAATCCAAAACAACGGCGCCACATTATGTTATATTCACTGGACTGCAGGGCAATTTCATAAACCACACCGGATTAATTTTATTTGACCGGGATACGCAGCTGTCTGACAAAGTATTTGGCCAACAAGGAGTGACCCAAGAGTCATCCAGAAGGTCGCAAGAACTCAGAATGACAACCTCAGCAATGCTTACAACCCAACCGGAAGAAAGAGACATAAAAGTTACACAGACATGATTGAGAGATCAAAATACACACTATAAAACAGCATGGTCACTGTCAGCGCAACAAGGTAAGTGGCTACAAAACATAAAAATGGCTACACAGAATAAACAGGTGAAAAAATACAATAAAATCCAGAAACAAGATGTTATGCAACTGATAGATTCAAAAGCAAATGCTTAATGTTGTCTGTTATGGAAAAATTAAACGGTGGCATCATACAATCGCATGGTACAAAAGACTTCTTCAGTTAGAAATTGTGTTCCTTTACAAGTATTGTGTTAAAATACTAGCAGTAATGAATCGAACGCATCATAAAGTCATCAACAGGTAGTGCTTCATTCTCACCATCAGGTGGCATAAGAGGTTTCAGTGTTGAGCCACATTGGCTGAGCAATGGGAATGAAAGCGACTTTGAACATAACATGATCATTGCCTGGAGCAAGAAAACGAGCTGGACTGAAGATTTCAGAAACTCCACTTCAAAGAAGCATCTAGTTACATCAGAGTTTGGAGCATTTGGGCTTCAAGAATGATCAAGATTCAATGATTACGTGTTGACTGGTCAGAAAGCGAGTGTAATGATTGGCCTCCAAGGTAAGTAATGGTGAACACAGTCCTACCCAACTATGGGAAGATGTCCAAGTATTGATAAGTTTGATTAAAAAAAAAAAAAAGTTTGTCATTTTCTTGATGGCATCATTTGGATAGGATCCAAAGTTACTGCAGATTTTCATTATTTTCTTCTGTGTGGGATTTGTCAAATCTGTCATGAACAGTCAGACATTTGGAAAATGTTCAGAGTAAAACAAGTTGTCAAATCAGGTTTGATAAATGATTTTCTGCCTCTCCTCTATAGATTTAAAAACAATCCAAAAAATGCCCCAAATAAGATGAATCCAGAAGCTAGGTCACCTCTTTCATCTCTTTGCTTTGGAGTCTAAAAAGTCTGAGCAATGAGTCCGGTGCCATCAGCATTTGTCACATTAAGGATCCTACACATATGATAGAGACATTTGTAACTGAGTTCTAATCTCCATATAAGCAGAAAAATGACAGGACAGCAAAATTCTCATCCTTTTTTACTTGTACTGAAATCAAATGGACAATGAATACACATGGTCAAGGAACAACTAGCTAGTATCTAGTCTTTAAAACCACGACGGTCTAATTTCAGTGACATAAATGTTTATATACTGTATACATAGCCTTCTGTATATGTACATAGGTACACTCAAAGTACATACACACACACTGTTGGGGTTTCAACACCCATACAAACAGGTCACATGTTTTGTAATGATTGGACTTCCTTCACTTCTGACTGGAAAAGGGGAAAAAGAAGTTTTCACAAAAAAAAAAAAAGATGCATAGATCGGAAATTTTAACACGATATGCCACAATGATGCACTACACACAGGAAAGTACACTGGATTTGGAGTTTGGTCCTCAAAAAAAAAGATAGATAAGAAATACAAAACGAACACCGATACTTCACTAAAAGAAGAACAGGAAATGATATGTTGGAGGGCAAACGATGGATCGACATGTTGAGGTTATGCAACAGCATTCTGATATAGTTTGGAGGCGACGGTGGATGTAGTGTAGCTGTAAGCCTTAAAAAATACAAACATCAACCTTTCCCTTTTAGTGTCCCAACTCACCACCGTTACAGTGTTACGAAGGACCACAGACCAAACACTTTGGTCAAATCCAACGTGACTTTAACATGGGGCCACAAAACGTGAGGTCTCGACTAGTCTGAGGCGGAAAGCTTTCAAAGGGGGGCGGAGAAAGAATAATCTCTACAGGCCTGCGTGAAAAGGGAAACCTGGGCTGTCCCCCTTCACCTCAGAAAACAAAAGCTGTGGATTCAGTAGTGGGTTCGTTGGTGTGTGAGGTGGAACAAAAACTAACAAAAAGAAAAGAAAAACATGACATGGAATGGACTTCCCCGGATCTCTCTGGTCTCTAACGGACCAGCGGGGACTGCTTTAGGGAGATGAGGACGGAGCGCATGCGGGACACGTCTTTGGCCTGCTTGCTGGACTTGGGGTTGAAGTCGCAGAGCCGAGCCACCCGCTCCCACTCTGTGCCGGGGTTGTTCTCGTCCAGATCCGAAATCATGGCTTCCTCGGCCGCCCTGTTGAGAGGAGGAGGAGGAAGGGGAAAAAACAGGTTGGTCAGTGGAGGAAGAGGCGAAAAATCCATAAAAACAAACAACGTGAGAAAGTCCTCTGCAGAGAGCCAACACAGGTTTATGCTGGGTCACCTTCACGTAAGGAGTGCACCGATCGGCCTGTCTTAACCAATAATTAAAATAATCAGCTGGTAAATTAAAAACATTTCCACTTGTATGATTTATCATTTCTCCTTCTTTCTACCAAAAACTAGATGACACGTTTTCAGTCTACTGCTTTTTTTCTGACTCATAATACTGGAGATGCACCAATCAGAAATGAGCGGCTCATTGATCTTTAAAAAGTCTCAGTTGCCAACTCCAATTTTAGCCGATACTTTTTTTTCCTTCTTTAAAAAGTTGCTAAATATACTGTAGCAACTGGTCGCTAATTATTGTGATTATTGTTTAACCAGGCACATGCAGATTAGAGTCTCTGGTAGCAGTTCAAAAGCGAACAGTGGCCGATTTTTAGACATTTGCAGAGGTAGTCAAGTATCGACTGACCAACAATCACCCAAAGTTATTGGGCCGATTTATCATCCAACGGGCTTCATTCTACTTTAGCGCCTCATTTTTGACATGTTGCTCAAAACTTTTAGATCCGACAGGAGGATTTCTCAGCTTTTGGCTGGGTTGGACTGTTCGCTCTGCAGAGTCTGCCTCAGCACAGGTTAGTCCCTTCATAAATAGCAAGTTTAATTCCACCCACAGCTTTATTGCCTGCAACACGACCGCGCCCTTGCTCACACATAACACCTCAGTTACTCGACTTGTCAGATAAGCCACAACAGCAAGCAGAGGTACGTCAATACCACCCATAAAAGAAAAACATCAAAAAGGAAAATAAACTTAGCCAAAACAAATAAAAGGCTGAAAGAGGGTTTTAGCTGGTTAAACAGTTCTAACTCAAATACGCTAAAGCTCGCCTTGTGGGTGGCACATTTGACAAAAGTCTCACCCACGTAGAGAACATTCATTAAATATATGACCAGTAGCAGAAAGCTTTAGCTTTTTTGCTTCTTTCTTTAACTGAGCTACTGCGACTTAGCCATGCGCTGTGCTGCGACAAAGGAGCAGGTATGGTTTCCTTTCATCTTGTGTGTGAAAAAACTAAATGGACATATCTGAAAACGGACCGAAGTGTAAGAATTAAAAAGTATATATATATAGAAAAATAAAGTTGATCACCAAGACCTTTTGAGATCCAATACAGGCGATCGCAAAAACTGTCCTACCTCCCACCCACATAATACCACCCTGAGTTCATTTTTATTCACACTGATTTACTCGGAGTTCCCACACTGTCCGTAAACAAAATTCAGCTCAAAATAATAATAATAAAAGTAAACAGTAAAATGGGGATGGGAAACGAACCAACATTCACCGTCACAACCATCTACCAAACACAAGGGACTAGAAGGACAACGACATCAAAGAAGGGACATTACACCAATCAGTGGAGCTAAAAGATGAAGCAACTAAACTGAACAACAAAGAAAGAAAGAAAAAAGAAACAGTCACAAGATGGATTCCGTCCTCGAAAATATCAAATACTTAAAAGTTTCTGGGGTTTCGTTTGTTTACTTAACTGGTCTAGGCGGTAGCAAGGATGGTTAATGTGTGTGCTTTAAGGTGCGGAGGAAAAGAAAACAGGGAGAAACAGTTTCACCAGTCAGAATTCAAAAGAGAGAGAGAGAGAGAGGAAGAGAGGGAGAGGGGCGAGTGAAATAGACAACAAAAATGAGCTCATTGCAGATGTGGAAGCCACACATGCCCAAGCGACAGTTCTCTTCATTCTTCCTACAGAAATCATTTCTGTGCAGCTTTTGGTTCTGTAAGCAAAAAAACTCTATACTGAAATTGGAAATTTCAATAAATTGACAATTAATTGAAATTTGTGTGAGAACAAATAGGAGCATTTTATCCAGCTCTGACTGTAAATCAGCCTCATCCATCTCAGAGCTCTGAGGTCAAGTCTGAACCAAAGGCTGCACATGCCGATGGCATCTCAACCCGTTTCACAGCAGATACTTTGAGTTAGGAGTATTAAGGTGGGCTGCATCCCACCTCAGCAAAACAAACAAAGTGGTAATCAGCCCCCATAATACTGGAGATGCACCAATCAGAAATGAGCGGCTCATTTTCAATCGTTTTTTCCTGAAACTCTGACGTCCCGAGGCTGACTTTAGTACATTTTGATTTTTCTTCACAAAACAAATAATCAAGCAAAGAAATATCGTGTTGTTGAATTTTAGGCCATATCATTTTTATTTTCTCATTTAAAGAAAAATGTTTGCATCTTTTAATACATTTCTAATGTTGTGGGGGAAAAAAGCCTTTTAGCCAAATGAAAAATCTGCAGAATGTGCCAATTTACCTCTATACATCCGATAACTAAAATAAATCACTAGTTGCAGTCATAAACAGGCGGTTAAAAGCTCAAAAATATTTCTTTAATAAGCTCCCTAAACCCAACACTCTTCTCAAAGTGTCACTCACAACCTCGAGACACGTCTCCACGTTTTTAAAAAGTTGCTTTTGTTTCCCCCCCCTAAATATTCTTCAATCTTTCTGACATCTTTCTTAAACTTCTACACCAGGAGTGTGGTTGTCAGTGTGAACTCACTGATCAGAAATAGTTTGGATCTTTGAGTCACTACCCCCCTTTTCTCCAGCTCGGGGTTATCGATATGAAAACCGATCAAATCCAGCCACCAGTCAATTTCTCGGTGCATCTCGAAATAAGACGACTTCAACCATCCCATCTCACCTTCAATTATCTGCTATGAACTTTAACTATCAGCATGTCGGCAGCTGCTAAACACATTTCTAGTAAAGCATGAGAATTGTCTTGTTTGAAGCAGTTGTCTGTTTGTCAGAAGCAAAGTTATCTAGAATGTGAGGGAAGTTTCATCTAAAACATTATAAAGCTACATTATATTGAACCACAGAGCAATAAAGTTTAAAAATTCACCAAAAAGTGAACAAATTGATTATCTACAACGTCACAGCCCTGATTAATGCAAACGCACAACTGCTTCAAGCGAATGCTAAGGCACCCTGCTCCTCAGTAAATTTACATCATAGAGAAAACGTGGAAATAAAAAAAAAAAAACAGGAAAACACTTTATTTTGAAACAAAAACAGAAGCAAATTATTGTTGGTAAGGTTTCCTATATCCTGATGCAACGTCAGGAGAAAATGGCACAGGTGTGAGTGATGAACAGGGAATGGAAACAAGCAGTTTTGGAAGAGTGGAGACGATCTGGATGAATGTGACCGACGACTTGTGAAGCATGTTTTAAAGTTGAAGTGGACCAAAACTAAAGTATATTAAAGTTACAGGAAGAACAAGAACAAAAATAGATGCAGTTTTCTTTTTAATTGGCTAAATAGTCAAAAAACTTTACTCCCGACTTTGACTTGTGTTTTCCAACCTCTGAACAGTTTTGAGCATGTTCTTATTACGGCTGAAATGATTAATCAAATTAATGGTGATTAATCGATTAATGAAATAACCGTCAACTAATTCAGTAATGGATTAACCATTAACTGGAATACACAGACTCTAAAAGAGGCCATTTGCTGAATTTGCAGTCAGGGCAGTAACTAAGCCAAATCTGTGCAAAAGATAAAATACATTTTGGAACCCAGAACTTCTCAATAGCATTTTTAGCTTCACCTGGTTCAGATTCTGTAAAAATATTACAAATAAAAATCTCCTATTAAGCATCTTTTGTTATTCAATTAATCAAAATAAATAAAAATAATATTTGGCTGCAGATGAACACATCAGCATCCAAATGTGTTCACATTGCATTTTAGGAAACTGAATTTTGTTTTTATATTCAAAAACATAACTGATTTGCATAGTTTAATTTATCTCTAATATTGTCCAGAAAGTCTGAAGTTGTTGAGTAAAAAATCTGCAGAAGGTGCCAGTTTTTCAAATCAGGCCAATCAATTGAGCGTCAGAATAATCGATTGCTAAAATATTTGTTGGTTGCAGCCCTGGTACTTATTCAAATTTTATTCACACTCTGGTCAACTCAAATAGAAAAGTGAAAAAATATTTTTTTAAACAAAATTTCAGTTTAATCAACCTTCTGGTGATTTCTGGGAATGACAACAAAGTTGGTTAGGAGTCAATTTCAGGATCCTCTTTTCACAAATGAATCGGTCTACCTCTGGTGTGACAACATGCAAGTGAGTGGTTCAGCATTTTAAGAAATATTTTATATCAATAGCTCTAATAAACATCGTGAAAGACATCCACTCAGAGGACATGCAGACGAATGGGTCTGTAAACATCACTGGATGTAGTCGGTACAAAGGAAAAAATCTAAACTGGATTTAAAAGAAGCATGGCAATACTAAAGGGTGACTAATTGATTAAAAGATAAATGTGATGTGTGAGAAAACGTGAGCGATATGAGGGGGAAACAAAAAGGTATTAAGAAGGAGGATGTTAGTTGGAGCAACATACACATAACCAATGAGGTCAGAGAAGGGCTGCTTGTAGAAGTCTTCGTCCAGCACTCTGGACAAACATCCGCCCAACGACAGAGCAGCGAGAAGGCAGGAGAGGCGAGAAAAAAAACAGTAACAGGGAAGAGGGGATAGAAAAAACAGACATTATCATCGGTTAGCACTCAGATATAAAGTCCAACCATCAGCTTTTTTTGACCTTAAAAATGAAGAGTTTCACCAGCTCAGAGAGGAGGAGAGGCTCAGACTCACGGGTGATTGAGTTTGTCATTTCCAAGAACACAGCAGAGCAGCATACATTCAGCAACATGAGTGAGAAACTAACTAAAAGGCTATATCCCGTTGAGTCAAATCTTAATCCAAATATGCCTGATTGGGTTTAATCTAAACAGCAAGATATTCTATGGGTTTTCTAGGTTGCAGTGATAGCTGAGGGTCTTCCAACCGTAAACCCGTTGCCGTTTTGGAATCTCGCCACGAAGCCGCTACCTGTTGTTGGATTTAGTTTTCTCCAGCTGCTCGTTCTGCCTGGCATGCCAGTCCTCCAGCTCCAACTTGGCCTTCTCCTTCCACTCGGACTCCTGCTTGCGAGAGTTGGCATCTGGACAGGGAATGCGGCAAGGCACGGGAGGGAACAGACGGGAGAAGAATGAAGAATGAGACAAAAACATTTTGAACTCAGACTCTTGTGCTGGAAAAAAATGTCGGTGTATGGAAGTTATTGATTTTCGACGCAAATGTGGGATTCGCTTAAATTTGCGGAGTTTGTAAGTTGATGTCTGTGAGGACATTTGTTTCAGAAGAGGGAATGTTGCCATTTTGATTCTGATCATTTGTTCCATGTATAAAAAAAACCTGAAAGAATAACCAGCTTATGGTTCCACCCACGCTGCGTTTTTGCAATTGAAAGGAAGGAATGTCGTTTATTTCTGTATTTATTGTCTTTCTTTAGTTCTCTTCAGCATTGTTTGTTTTTCTTTTTGAGGACAAGGAAGGATCAAGTCCAATGAGGGATGGTAGGAGCAAAGGAGGAAGAATGGATTAAAGGAAATAAGGAAGAGCAGAAGGAAAAGATGGAAGGTGGAAAAAACAGAAAACCCAAGAGAATGACGAACACAAAGAATGAGGGACAAAGACAAGGAAAATCAGAAAGAAAGAAGAAAACATAAGAAAGGATGGTGCAGAAAAAGAAAAAGGATAGAAGGAAAGAAAAAGGATTAAGGAATGGTTCAACTTTTAGGCAACAGAAATAAAATATCCAAAGTGTATTTTCCAGACTGCACAGGAACCCTGAGCAAAGCCTTTTCAAGCATTTCTGCTATGTGACTAACTTTTGACAAGTATGACACTAAAAAGCAAAAATGTTGCATTAACACATACTTTATTTCAGTGAGAAACTGATCTGGATGTGTCATTTTTATTCAACATAGGAAAACGAAAAACATCGACTGGTTCGCCATATAAATCATGCTGCAAATTCTGTGTAGGAGGTTGTAGGAGGTCGATGTAACTATGAGTAAATATGACTGTGATGTGAATATGATTAACACATAGCTATGTGGCTACATGAAACACAAATGACTCCAGCCTTTTAAGAGATAATCAACAAATCAGAGAAATGAAGTGATAGTTTCTCTGTGCAGATCACACCATGTCGAGAAAAGAACTACTGGTTTTGACTCGTCGCAGCACAGAAAGTCGTTCACGAGCAGCTTCAGAACCGAGTCGTCTCTCTGAACCTACCTAACACCTCCAGCCTTTCTCGTTGCTCCTCCCTCCACTTCCGGAGACTTTCGGGTTCAGCCTGCAGCCGGTCGGCGTTGGAAATGGCTGCATAGGCATCGGATGGGCCGTTGCTTTCCTTCAAAACAAAACATCAACTTTTCGATGAAGTTCTGATGAAAACATATATATGTGTTATTCAATAGCTTTCTGAAAGTCTAAAATATTCCTCCTGACTATAACCCCAACACTGCATCTGGCATCTTTTGTCCTTTCTCATTTGCAGGAACCACATCCGTTCCTAAAAGTGGGCTTCTCTCTCTTTCTCTCTGCTAGAAGTCCTGACGGTGCAGAAGGACAAAATGTTGCAATGACAGCACAGGAAAAGGAAGCCCGAGTCATCAACTATAAGAACCTCGACGCACACGGCTCTAGACTGAAGTAATAACGTAGTAAAAGCTGAAAGTCTGTGAGAATTTTTTTCTACCATATGCATTACTACGTTCATCTCCGACTTGGCCTTTTCATTTCACATGAAAACAAACAAAAAATACTGGATGAAAACGGTTGGGGATTTTTCACCCCGAAATGTGCAAAACTTGTCACTAAGCAAAGTTTCATGTCAAGCAAGTGTCCATTCCAAATCATTTTGGGAAAGTTTTGTATGTAAACTGGAAAAAAAAAATAAAAATTTCTCATGTTCTACTGAAAAAATAAAACAAAAGTGATTTTATGACTGTAGTCAGCCTCAAAACAAAAGTCATCGTTTATTTTGTGAAGGTATGCACAATAAAGTTTGGGTTCCAGGTACAAAAAAACTGAGGGAGAACATTTTATTCCCACCCCCCCCACACCTTAAAAAAAAAAAAAAAAAAAAAAAATCAAGACCACAGGAAGAGACAAAGCCCAAACTGTGAAGCCAGTAAAGGCTAAATACACATTAATTTAATGAAAGGTTAAAAGACAAGTAGCTACAAATGCAGTCAAACTGGGGGAGAAAAAAAAAAGAAACTTATAGGAGAAAATAATGGAAGTATTACCCCGTGAAACTCTCCATTGATGGCGCCGTCTATTAAAAAAAAGCAAAACAAAAAGTTAGTAAATAAAACCATACATATAAAAACACAAAGGGAAAACATTTGGAGTCATATTTTTTAACGCTTTAGGAGTTTCATATGTGCACAGTTTTACGTATGACATGTCAGCATTTCTAACCAACAGTTAAAATGAAACATTAAGGTCAAAGGTTGCTGCGTCGGACATGAATGTCCTCCTGCTAGTGATGTTTGCGTGAATGGCCACCAGCAATGAATGACACGACCACGAAAAGCTGATGTTATCACAAGCCGTTAGCCCGAATGAAAAGATGGCAAATACTGCATTTATTAAACAAAGCGCATCATAATACAAGCTCTTGACTGTTTCAGGAACTCAAATTACGTCTTAAATAAAAGCCCGAGAGCCAATAAATGACAGCTCCGTTAGCATTAGCTCTTAGCTAGGCGCACCAAACGCCGTGTCAAATTACCGTTTGTGTTACCGCGAGCATTTATAATTTAACGTCTTCTATCTTCGTAATAGCCCAGGTGTTAACGGTAACGAGACAAGCGAAATGACCCTGAATGGAGGCGCCACGGTTCCTCCGTGGGAGCGCAGCGGGGACGAACCGTTAGAGTCTCTGAGCGACGAAGGCACCTCTCCGCCGTCCAGGATGCTGAAGCCCTCGTCATTCTCGATCCCCGCAATTTCGCTCTCCTGCTGGGCCAGGAAAGCGGCGGCCGGGTCCTCCTCCGAGCCCACGCCGTTTCCGGCGGCGGGTGCGTTCAGCATGTCAAAATCATCCATGTCGGGAGAGCCTGCGGAAGGATAAACGGGAGAAACGACAAGCAGGTGCCGGGATCCACGAAGAGCTATCAGCTAAACGGGAAGAAGGGCGAGGGGAGGGGTGACAAATCTACGGCTGGAAAGAGGAGGGGCAACCAATCAAAAGGCAGGATTGCAGATTGGCAGTATTAGTAGCCAATCAGTGACAAATTACATCAGAATCGGGCCAATTACATCTCTTTAATCATTGCCTACGGGTCCCATGATCAACTACGTGTGAATAAGCTGTTAAAAAAAACCGCAGTCACAGGGACTTTAGACAGCGTTAATGTGCATCTCTGTTGATATAATGTTAAGTTCTTAACATTTCCATGTTTTATTTCACTTAAGGTGCTAATTGGGATCGAGAAAAAAAACCTTTAGACACGTTAGTAACAAAAGTCATGAAATCATTCGTAAATGTTACTCTGAAACATAATTAAAGAGTCTGTTAAAGAGTGGCTGTGTCTTTGTGAACACTGCTTTTCTGAAAAATGAAGTAAATTCTAATGAGAAACTTTCTTTGTTCACAGTCCCATAGGAACCAGTATGGGCCTTCCTGTCCAGAAGAATTTCAATACATATTACAGGTGTGTTGTCGCAATAGGTTTGAGAGAGATTCTTATTTAATCTGGCAGGCTTTCAGCCTTTTCTTTTAATTTATTCTACTTGTGTAACACTATCAGGAGAGTACTCCACTTCTCTTAATTTAGTAGCTTACATACAACACATTGCCTTGCATAAGTGGCCTATTCAAACATCTAACATCTAGTTATACTTTTATCCATTTATGTGTCTTTACAAAATAATTTGAAAAGCTTAGCACTATAAACAAATTAAGAGTATTTCAGCCTGATATCCTTTCAACACTTATGCAACCATCTGCATTCAGAAGCTACCCAGCTCGTGAATATAGTCCATCTTGGTTTAGTATAATTTCAGAATGAGTGTGATGGCCTCGATGTTTAATTTGAGAACATTAATGAGCAAGTGCCATCATGAAGACAACATTGGCATAAATATCTTTATGGAGAACAAGTGAAACATAGTGGAGGAAGCGTCATTCTGTGGAGTGGACTTTTTTTTTAATCTAACAGAACCTGAGCTTTAGATTTAAAAAGAAATGGGCAAATGTTTGTCTCGACGGTGAAGACAAGACATACCCTACATCTCAGACGTGCAGCTCTAATCGGGGTGAGACGGTGATGGTGGAAAAATGGAAATAACTGTTTTTTGTAAGGAAAAACAAAAAACTATCCCTATCTATCCCTTTAAACTATCTAACTATCTACCCCTTTAAAATCGTCACATACAATTCTTGTAAAATTCATCGATTTTGTGTTGAAATGTGACAAATTAAGAGTCAGAGGTATGTTTCTCTGCTCCTTGTATACGTTTTTTTTTTTCGATTCAAAAAAGTACTAGTTCCAATGGCAAATTACTTCACCTTTAGGAAAAAAATGTCTTACTACTAGTGAAATATTCTGCCATGGGAATTAGTATTTTTAAATAAATATTAAGAAATTGCTTAAAACAAGTTCCTATATTTTGCTAGAAAGCTACTTGTAAATTAGTTTTGTCTTATTTTAAACTGTATCAAAATATTTGCACTAGACAACACTACTTGGTACAATTTAGATGTTTTGCATTAGACAGTTGTCACATGAGTTTTTTTTTTGCTTTTTTTTTTTTTTTTTTTTAATTTCTGGATAAGAGACACAACACTACTCTAATCTGACCCCAGCAAATTATAGGTTTGCCTCAACAAAATCACAAAGTATCAATTTTGAGCTCTATCCGTTCCTTCCGCAGCTCTCAAGCTGGCATTGTAACGTCGTCCTTGCAACAAAACAGTTGTGTCCTGCTAACGGATTGTGCGCCGCTGTTTAATAATTAACTTCGACAGTCTCTTGAGAGCTCAGATGACCAGCAAACATTCACCTGCCTGTTAAAAGTATGCAGCTGGGATGAAACCAGGCTGGGTTTTACAACATGAGCTTAATCTGAGTGAGAATCATGTAGGTGTACAAATGCAAATACGTTTCACAAACAATGCAGAAAGCAGGTTTTATTTGATATTAACGATATGAAGGATGAACAAAAGTGGTCCTGAAAGTGATTCTTGAGGGACACCGCCTTCCAACGCGAGACGTAATTGAAGACATAAAGACTCTTTCGTATCCAAAATGTTTTATTAATTGGACCAACAAAATCATTAAGCTTCTAGAAATATAATTTTAAAGTATATACAGGACATAATGTACAACACAACATGTAGAAGTGCATACAAACCCCATTATTTATCTTCAAAAGGCATCCTCCGAAAGTCTTCATAAGGTCAGTGGTAATGTAGAAAACGCATTCTATACACCATATACATCCTGTAGCAGCTGTAAGAAGGTTTTCCGTCAGTACAGCCTCAGGTGATGTGCAGTCTAAATAAAATTCAGAGCATTGAACACAACAATAGCTGGCATCCCCCCACAACCGGAAGACAAGGCAATAATAAATGATATACAGAAACCAGACAAATGAAGCCGGTTTAACGGATTTCGAACATGCAGCAGAATGTCTCAACACTTTGGTCACTTCTGAGTTTTGTTAAAAAAAATAAAACTGACCCCCAAAGCTTAAGAGCGTCATTAAAGCTTTGACTTTGCCCACTTCCTACCACTTGAATGTCAGTTTAGAACATACCAGTATTTCCTTCTTCCACCCAAAACACACAAGTACTTTTATTATGCAGCCCAAATAGCACCAGAAACATTCAAACACAACAAAATTATGATAAAATTTGATCAGAACAAAGTTTTTTTCTGCAGTGAAAGAAATAAGGTCCACTTTGTCAAAACAAGACTAAAGTCAAGATTTAATACCATACAGCAATCAGGTCCAAGTGATCCACTGACTTTAAGCTTACAGCAAGGACTACTAGCTTTAAACTGAAGCAAACTACCTCTAAAAATTAGGAAATATTTTGGGAATTGCAGCTCTTTAACAAGGGAACGTCTGCAGATAATTTTAAGGGTGCTATTTGGGTTTGGAAAGGGTTTCGTAGAACTCACAAAATCCTGTGATGGGAGAACATAAATCTGAGCATATTGGGGGGAAAAAGTAAAAAAAAACACAAAACCCCCCCCCCTAAAAGCTAAGTGAGTATTTTCATTCTCTAGAAAACAACATCCTCTTAAGTAATAGTTAGCAGACATGCCCTTTTCTCTGTTGTTCCCCTTCAATTTCCACAGAGACAGATTCGCTACAGCAGTAAGATTACCACCGACATATTGCACACAGAAATTTGGCTTAAATACCGAAAAAGATTCGGTAGTTCCGAAGCATCTTTGTTTGGACTGATGGAGCAAAGAACCAGCACAGATCCATTGAAAGTAAAATTAAATAAACGACTTCAAATAATTTATAATGTGAACTATAGTGGAATCAGCTCAGCCACCATCATGCTGGTGATGTCAGCAGACGACATATTGATAAACTTTGTGGTACATGTAGTATGAGGTTTGCCTAAATTCACCAAAACACAAAGGCGACTGGAAAATGGTTCACAGTTTAGATGGCAAACGACAACAACAATAATAATTTAGTGAAAAAAAAAAAAAAACGGAATATCGTGCATTAAACTAGTTAATCACCTCTCTAGCCCTCCCCAGTTTAAAACTACAGTCATTAATATCTGTAAACAAGCAATCGATTTCTAGCGTTGTTCTCCCAAATACAGTTAAAATTAGGATAAGGATTCACTGCAATACAAGATTCAAGTCTGCTCTACAAGCCCTTCCTCCATTTATCTGTTGACTTGATATATTCTGGTAAAATAAGTTCCAAGTGCGTTTCCAGTTCTCTCAGTACGTCCTCCTCGTAGCGTAGTCCAACACCATGCTAGCAGCGCCGAGCAGGGCCGGTTCGTCCAGGTCAGACTTGACGACCTTGATGCTCTGGGCGGAGAACAGCGCTTTCTCTGACATGACCTGCTGCACCGGGGCCTGGTAGTAAGACGCCAGGACTCCGGACAAAATCACCAGGGACGGGTTGACTATGTGGAGGATGTTGACGATCCCTACGCCGAGCGCCAGGGACGCTGCGACAGGAAGAAGACACGACACACTTGGGTTTCCTTCCAATTTTTCAGTTTTCTTCTTCATTCAAAGCAAAAATAAACCTTCAACTCACTGATGGGAAAATTACCAAAGGTATTCGCTAGTGAAAAAAAAATAAAAAAAATTTGACGACCAAAACGCAGAGTTTGTGTGCTGTACGTGAGAAAGCAGCAGCGTTTTGGGTCAGCTGACTGATTTTTCTAGGCAGACTTGTGAATAAACTGTTGCAGTGATCAATGCGTCTGAAGACAAACATAGATGAGTTCCTCTAGATCTTGCTGGGACATTAGTCCTTTAATCTTGGAAATGTTCTTCAGATAGTGTAACTGTCTTATTTTGTCTCTAAAATAAGACACTTAAAAACAATTTCTGAGGTCTTGATATTTACTTTTTTTTTTTTGTCAATATAGGCCTTTTATTTTTTATGGGGTGCAGTTTAAACCAAAATTCTGCATATGTGATTGTGTGTCTGCGTCTGTGCGCCAACCTTTGTGCAGGACGGCGTTGGCCTTGGAGTTGCCGTTTTTGGCCGCGCTGATGAGGTGGGCGGCGGTGATCGGCTCGGCAAGCTTCACATCCATCCCGTCCATCTTCAGCAGCTCCTCTGGAGAAAAGAAGCGCCGACAGGTCACAACGTTTGAGCAGTGCTGTCAAAGAGAAAATGAAATGGCAGACATGATGGTGCTCACCGTCGTGCAATCGCTTGGCCTCCCTCTGCAGGGCCATTCCGGACGCGAAGGCTTCGATGCAGCCCTGGCTGCCGCAGGAACACTCTGGGCCGTCCAGAGAAACCTTGATGTGACCCAGCTCAGCGGCGCAGAAGGTGCTGCCATGGATCAGCTCGGAGTTATGGATAATACCTCCTCCAATCCCTACGCAGGCAAAAATATGGACATTTTTTAAGCCATCAGAGATTAATTAGAAATCATTGTTTTAACTGTTAACCTTGGTTAAAATAACACCAAACAAAAGACTGAAAAATGCAACATAATTATGTGCATTTTCAGATTTTTAAGATGAATAATGTTTTTTTTTTTACATTTTAAATCTTCAGAAAAAAAAAATCAAGTCATTACATGTAGAAATAAACATCCAACTCACTTCTAATAAGGTTTTTTAAAGCAACTTTGGCCAATTATGCTCAGTTAACAGCAAAAGCACAAAATCTTAACATGAATTTTTGTCTAGTTTGCAGTGCAAATATCTTCGTAAACTTGAAATAAGACAAAACTAACTTACAAGAAACTTTTCAGCAAGAAATAGCAACTTGTTAGAAGTAAATTCATTCATACGGATTAAAACAAAGTACTACTTTCACTCACAGATTATTATTGAGTGTATCATTGACTTAAAACATACTTTTAAGTCAATAATTTTCAAAACTTTTCAGCTATATTTTGTTGAAAAGTTACTTGTAGGTCAGTTTTGTCTCATTTCAACAGTACTAAGATATTTGCATTAGAAACTAGACCAAAACTACATGATAGGTTTTGTGTTTTTGTAGTGTTAGTGACGATTCTCAATTTTGCTGCCATAACAGCGGGTTAGTAGTAAATGAGACATATAAATGAATTTGAGATTTTATGCGATACTCGCTTTCTCACCTGTTCCTGTGATGACTGTGACGAAGTTATCCACCCCCTTGCCGTGGCCAAACTTCCTCTCGGCCAGCGCGGCGCAGTTGCCGTCGTTGTCGACCCAAACAGGCAGGCCCAAGGCGTCCGAGATGGGGGTCCTCAGGTCCACCGAGGACCACTCCTGGATCAGGTTGGTGGAGTGAAGGACGATGCCTTCCTGCGGGTTCACACGGCCGCCAGTAGAAATTCCTAATGTGTGCAAAAAAAAAAAAACAAAACAGAAAATGTTTGAGATTCCTGTAACTCGGCTTCACAGCCGTTTTCAGTCCAGGAGGGGGAGCAGCTGCACGCTTCCATACCAACGCCCAGGATCCTGCAATTGAGGCGCACAGCATCTTGCACTGCATCTTTGCACATCTTCAATAGCAAACGCATCCTGTCCTCGAATGTTTTCGGATTAGGCTCGGTGTATTTCTTTACTATGTTGCCCTGGACAAAGACAGAAAGGAAAAAGAATGGGAATTACTGAACCGACAGTTTTGTTTTCACAATATACAGTTAAAGATTCAGAAAGGTAATAAATCTACATGTTGTGTAAATTGTTTATCACTGATCGCAATAAATTTCTTATAATAAATATTTTCATTTAACATTTGCTCAAGGCCTTAAAACATGTTATGAAGAGTTCCAATCATTTTAATTGTTTTCACTGTTGTACCATAAAATCATGACTAAACTTTCAGTCCATATCGCAGATCTAAGTTCACAAATTTTTTCTCTCCATGAAGTTCCAAGCTCTACCTTAATAAAACTGGAGAAACAACTGTGTGAAAATAATAATACAGGTGCAGTCTTTTCCCACCACAGTTTTTCCTTCCATGCAACTTTCCAGGAACATGCTTTGCTATAGCACTCTGAACAGCAGCAGTTATTCTCACAACAATGCACTTTTGAAATAAATTAACTTTTTGATTAGATTTGTGAGCGTCATCGGTCTCTTTAGGCAACGTCTCTTAGCCGTACCTGCATACAGACGATGGCCACCCTCAGGTTGGTGCCGCCCAGGTCGACAGCCAGAGCGCTCTGTGTTTCCAGGATGTGATCGATGTCCTGGGAGATGGTGTCTTTCACCGGAGGAAAGCAGAAGGTCTTCTGGAGCGGCTCTTCCAGGTCGATGCTACTCAGAAACTTCAGAATCCGGGGCACTGCATTGCCGTCACCGTAGATTTTAGAGCTGTAAATAAATGTTAATGTCATTACGTTTCTTAAAAACGTACTTTTTTGATCAAATCACTCGTATAACTACAAACTGTAGTTACACATGTTTATGTGTATCATTTCTTAAATGACACACAGGGACTATGATTGTTTCGAAGATAAATTTTTTTACAAGTTGCTAAACTGTGTAAATATTTCACTTTTTAAAAAAAATTCTGTGAACTGAATTTTCAAACCCCGCTAGCGAAGGTCACACTAGATTTTCTCAACTGTGGCAAAACGTAAGGCTATCACAGTGTCTCCCTGTAAAAAGATGCGCCATTTATTTTGCTGGATTCCAGCTTACTTAATCAATGTTAACATCTTTGTTTTAACTTAAAACTGGAATCTATTTTTTTTTAAAGGGCAGAAAGGTCCCAAAATTCAGTCAAATGGAGCCCATCAATCCGGTGGGAAACTCAGGAAGTACCTACCCTGGATATCGCTTTCCAAACTGAAGCTCCAAAGCGTGGTAGATCTTATTATGGGTGTCGGCGTCTCTGACATGTAAAACGTTTTCACCTGAAAGACAGAAATGTTGTTGCAGCTTTAAAGGTAACCTCAGGCTTAAAAAGACAAAACATGGAGGGGTTGATTAGTAAAGTAAGGTAACATAACTTGTCTCTTTGTGAGTGAGGTGTTCTCTTAAAAAATAAATACATGTTAACGTCAAGCCTTTGCTAGGTTGACAAACATGGAAAAAGCATTTGCTAATGCGTTACATAATGTGGAAAATATGGGTGTGTTGGAAACTTGTGGAACTCATGTTTTAACACTCTGCTTCCAAGGAACCAGACTGTCTCATAAGCATGAAGAACTATTACTAAGTAATAGTTCTTCTATGGTTTGGCTCCTTTTTCATCCTTTACTTTGTCCATATCTTAACCATCATCAAACTTTTGTTTTTTTTTTTTAAATCACTTAATGCGACCTCATGAATCATTCAGGCATTAAAAACCTCCTAAACTCCCCAAAATATTCTAGTGCAGAATATATTTATCAGATGTGTGGATTCTCAGTAAACCTACTTTAGCATTTTGAAATAAATGGGATCTTTTGGCTTTTGTGACAAGCAACCTTTGGAAAAAAAAAATCCCCTCCTCCCCAACTTTTTAAACAAAGCTATACACAAAAATCTAAATTTTAGCGCCAACAACACTACAGAAGCAGTTTAGTATCGATATTATGTGGCAGAATTTATTAGCAGATTGTTTTTGGCTTAGAAATATTACAGGCAAGTAATTACTACATGATATTGTTCTTATTACATTTAATATTATCAAAATGATTATATTAATGCTACAATTTCTTTTACCTTCCTCTTCATTATTAATCGACAAGCTGCCTGTATAAAGAAAGACGATTTTACATACATTCTGGCCAAAGAGCAAAATAATTCTGACATATTTCATAACTAGCAACTTGAGATCATATTCCTCAAATCCTTTTGACTGTTTAATTATTCTGCAACCTCCTCCCAAAAGAAACCAAACAAGATATGTATAGTTAACTAATGCTAGCGAACCTACCCGTTTCTCTGCCCGTTTGCCTTGTTCCCAGGTTGATGACCGGCGTGCCAAAGGCCCCGGCCTCCCGAACGCCACAGCTGCTGTTTCCGATCATGCAGCCGGCGTGCGACAAGAGCTGGATGAACTGCTCAAAGGGAATGTGCTTCACTGCCCGAAAGTTGGGGTGCTGCTCGATGCCCTTCTTTCGCATGACGCGCACCATCTCCTTACTTCCTGTTTAGGTGAGACGGATTTGCTTCAGTCACAGCGACACGCTTCCGATCAGCTAGCTGCATTCATGGATGAATCGAAACGCATCATTTGGGTTCAACAAACTCTTGCTGAAAAGTTACTTGTAAATTAGTTTTGCCTTATTTCAAGTGTATTGAGATATTTGCAGTCAAAACTAGACCAAAAATACTTAGTAACATTTAATGTTTTTGCAGTGCAGCCTAACTTGACATACCACTTAAGTAAAACATAATTTTTCATTGATTTCATGCAATATTGTAATTTTCCCAAAAAATTTAATTTGTGCATTTTTATTCACGGTAATTAAATTAACAAAACTAACCATTTAAAATATACATCCTTGTATAATTAATCAATCAAAATGTGCTTACAATGAATAAACTTTTTGATTATATTCTAATATATAATTCATAGTAAGACATATGTAACTAACCGGCATCAATATTAGGGAAGAGGATGAGCGTCCTCTTGTTGAAGGAGATCAGTGCGTCCAGCATCAGTCCATAGATTTTAATGGAGTGCTGGATGTCTGTGGTGACGGGGTGCTGCAGCGCCACAATGTAGTCATTTTCCTTCACTTTGTCACCTGCAAAGCCATCAGAAAACATCAAATTTCTTCAGTATTCAATCTTGCACAATATATATTATTTAATGCGAAACCATAAACCTCTGAGGTAATCTGACAAACAGGGTTTTTTCCCCCGCTTTGACAAATCTCAATCTTAGCTTTATACCCTCAACTTTATAACCCTTCTATAAAATGTTCTGCGACGAGTTTAAACTTTAACCGGTTTTATGGCCTTTATTGGGAAGCCTGCATGTTTGCTTTGAGCCGTAGGCTTTTAGCGTCTTGTTAAAGTATGACAAACGTAGTCGGATGCTCTTGATCCTTATCCTGGTTTGGGAAAACAGACTAATTCCCACAATAAAGAACATGCTCTGCCACGTTTGTCATGCTTTTTTCTTCATTGTTATAGTCAAACAGTTTGATCTCCTTGAATTTCTGCTGTGTTTTGACTACTGTGGCCACACCTACAGAATCCTTTGTAACTAGCATTATGTTAACCTAACCTAACCTTTCATAAAAATAAAAAAAAAAACAAAGAAATCTATGCAAGACGAGAGGGCTTCAACATAAAAAAATAAAATGCATTTTGCAAATACATTAAAAAAAGATAGAGAAACTGAATATACATTATTTGATTGGATCAAATTAATCTGTGCACACCTAGCCAGCTTTTGATGATATCCATGTAGTCGTCCCGGTGGTAAGTGGACAGCAGCTTGTCGTATGAGGGGCATCCGGCCAGCAGGATGCGCGAGTGGTCCTCACACATGGCGATGAGGTGCTGCTCTGCCATGCGCGTGCAGCAGGCATGATAATGCGCCAGCTTACTGATCGCGTGTCGGATTGAGTCGTCGATAGTACCACTAACCTGTAGAGGGGTTGAAGGAGATAGAAAAGAAAATACAGTTTTTAATTTTCAGAATAAACATAATAAAATTAAAGCAGAAGATATAGCGTCCTCTTACCTCGCCTCCCTCCAAATGAAGTATCCGAATATTCATCAATGCGGCAGCAGTTGCCAGAGCGAGTGCGTCAAAACGGTCGCCGTGGACGACCAGGATGTCGGGGCGGAGCCTCTGCAGGACGTCGGGGAGCTTCACCAGGGCCAGCCCGACGCTCTCCACCATGGCCGCTTCGTCTTCTCCTCGCACGATGGTGTGGAGTTTGGAGCCGATGTCGAAGTCATCCTGCTCTATCATACGGAACGTGTTTCTAGGGAGACGGCGGAGAACGTTTAAACCTCGACGACCATGAAGAACGGATGGAAAGTTGTTCCAGGTTCTCACCCGTAATCGTCGATGAGGTGGGAACCAAGAACCACGACTTCCAGATCAAACTCTTCAGGGTGAGATTTCAGCCCAAACATGATGGGAGCCAACTTGGAGTAGTCGGCTCTGTTGCATGTTGCCACACACACTTTCAGTCTCCTCTTGTTCTGCAGAAAAAATGACAGCCAATCAGAGCCACCATTACTTCTTACTTACAGGGTTCTTAGACTTTTCGCACAGTAAAATTCAAGCACTTTAAGCATTTTCAAGGCAATTTTTCAAACTTTTCCGGCAGCACGTTGGAGATAAAAACATTACAAGTGAACTAAAAAAAAGACAATTTCAATGCACTATTTTTTATAATTTATCACTGTTAATGTGTCATAATAGTACTCCAGGTAAACTACAACATAACAAAATGTTATGTTTTGAAATGTCTATTTCACACACCATATAAACCTGACTGGTCAGAGAACTAAACATTAATTTAACAAAAAAAAAAAAAAAAACTATTTCAGGACTGTTATAATATAAAATATAAAACGACTTTTCCTTCAGCATCTATAATAACTGTTCATTACATTGAAACAATCCAAACAAATGTGTAAGGTAAAAAACCTTCCTGCTCAAATTATTGTATATATTGTATAGACACAATATATACAAAGAAAGTTACCAAACAATATTCTGGGTTTTCTGGCAAAAATTCAATCCTCAAAAACAGAAAACTTGACAAATGGGGAAAACCAATTTATTGTCCAGAACTAGTTAATCGCAGAAGAAAACCCCTAGTCAAAGTATGGACATGAAGTGAACGTGTGAGTTCACTCAGTCAGAGGGCTGACTATGAACGCATAGCACACTTTTCAGATCATTATTTGTGGGAAACCACAATAATCATGCGTATTTCCCTCCAGCCCTCCATTTTGTGTAATCTTGCATAGACCTACCATTAAAAATTAGGGCTTCACCGATTGCAGTTTTCTAGCCGATCATCGATCTTTTAAAAAGCTTAACCTGCTGATTCTGATTTTGGCCAATTAAAATTTTTTGGCTGAAATGTTGCTGAATATAGCAAGAAGGTCATTGAGTTGTCAACAGTGGGGTCACTATTGTTAATAGTAAACGTGCAGACATTACTCGGTGGGCCGGTCTTTTCAGTCAAACCTTTCTCACCGGAGAACAAAAGAGGACAGTGGATGATTCTTAGACCTTTGCCAAACTAGATAAGATTGGTGGATAAGATCGGCTTCATATCTAAAAATCGGCCGATCACCAATCTCCCAAAATTGAGAAAATCGGCACAGATAATTTGGCTGGCCGATAAATCGGTGCACCGCTTTTTAAAATCCAATGAAAATACATTGTTTTTTAAATTTAATGTGAAAAAAATGCAGAAAATACAAGGGGTATTTTTGCATTTGCCACAACTAGCCAACTCCCTTTATCCAGTTAGGCAGAAGCGTCCTACCTGGTACATGTTCTCTTCAGTCTTCTCCCGCTCCATCTTCTCTTTGGTTCTTTGCATTCTCAGATAGTACAGCTCCTAGACAAAGCCCACAAGATTAGATGATGATCCTCCAGGTTGGGATTTCCGCTAAAGCAGGTTAATCATTGTAGACCTTGCAAGGTCCAAGCACAGGATCATACTCACCTGAGCCTTCCATGTATTCAGAGTCTGAAGCATGAAAATACAACAAAACTGCACTATAAGAGCTATTGACACATACATGAAACATGCTAAGAAGCTTTATCGTCTGCTCAAGGCTCAATTTCACTAAATAAAAATATATATACATTAACTTTTTCAGAGATATACGAATGTTTCTTATAGCTAGTACTTTTATTCCACCTCACAATTTCAAATGTTGACAGGTGAATCTTGAATGCGGTCTGGCTGGGAGAACCAGTTTGCACGTATTAATAGCTAATGTTATGAACTAGTCATGAATGCCGGTGTGACAAACGTTCATGCTCAGTCACATGAATATGTTCATGTATTTGGATAGGTGTGTCAGACACAAAAAGGTGTGTCCTTTTTTGGTCTTACTCAAAAAAGGAAAATTACACATAATGCTAATAATGTAAACAGGCCAACAGCAGGCCAAACCAGGATATTCTGACGTCTTGTTAGAGTAAAATGTGAGATTCATCTGAACTCAGAAATTTTAAACTTTCTTTGGTGTCTGAACAGCTTTTTCACTGTTAGAAATCTACCAATTAATCAGCCAGAGTTATGAAAATTGCCAATTTTTTTCCTGAAAAGGCCAGTCAAATACAAAAAAAAGTTTTTTTGCTACTCAATCAATGGATGGAAACAAAGTAATTAATACACTTGTCACAGTTTAATAAGAATCCAATACAGCTGATGAGCATATACTTTGAGGATGATATTATAATTCCTCTATTTTCTGCTGGATTTAAATTCCTCTCAATCTATCCAATAAATAAATGATTAAAAAAGAACAAAATGTCTTTCTCTAACTTCAGAGTCAAAAGAAAACCAGAAATTGGTAGTGGGCAGGGAAAGCCTGATCAGGAGGTGATTGATTGATTAATTTATTTAAAGTTAAACCCATCAGATAAATGTTTTACTTGTTGTATACATTAGGACTTACAGCCATGGCTAATTTTCAATGCTCATGTGTATCATATTTATCTAATGATGCATCGCCACTTAACTGGTTAAGCAAACCTTAATTGTAGTTTTTTTTTTTTTTAGAACTGATCCGACTCAGAAGTCTTTTCAGAATTTAACATATGGAAACAGTGATAAGCCAGTGCAAAGCATCAAATGAAAAGGTTTCTTTGGATCATCATTGCTTTTGTGTTTTGTTTTTTCAAGGTAAGCCTGAGAGATTTATTTTTTTCTACTGTTGTCATTTGCGTTAATCTCTGGCAGATCTCAGAGCCGTTCCACGACTCTTTCATGTCAGAAAAAACAGTTAACAGGTTTGTTTCTCCACAGCCAGTGAGTCACATCATGCAAAGTCTCTTAATACTCTTGATGCTCCCACTGGTGGATTTTTTAGATTTTGTATAGGAAAACAATTTGAAGAGGCAAAAAAATAAACAAATAAAAAAATAATAAAAACAATAGTGTTTCAGTTGTGCTGCTGAAAAACAAAAGTGTTCTTAAGAACCTTGTACCTGGTCACAAGAGTTAAATTGGTCATCTTCCAGCCCTGAGTTCTTCAATGAATAGGGCTTTCAGATTTGGTATTTGATCCTGCTCTGAAATCCAGCTCTACTTTTCTGGGCCTTTCCTGAGACTTCAGCAGTCAAAACACACAGAACCGGTTCTTAGCAAAACTCACTCACCTATCACCGTAAGCACGCATATCTCTTTGTGCTTTTGGACAAAGCAGACATTTTTTTTGTGTTTATTATGTCACATCGTGCCACTTTAGACCAACCATGCTTTGCCTCTCATCCATTGGAACGTTTCATACCTGCGTTGATAATAGAAGATGATAAATATTTTCTGTTCTTGGTAAGGGGCATCGATTGCAGTTTTTTTGGCCAATTACCGACCAATTCTGATTTTGACTGTCACCAAATTTTGGACTGAAACAATTGTGATTGACAGATTACTGATATAATTGTCAACTAATTTAGAAATAAATCTTGCATTAATGGGAGTATACAGACTCAAAAAAACACTAAAGGCCTTTTGCAGATAGAACAACATCCTAAATGCCAAAACTGCAAAAATTGATGTAAATTTTGGATTTAAGATAGAAAATAATCTTTGTAAATATCCTGTGCTCCAAAAGTGCCGTGGCATTAGCTTTGCCCTGTTCAAATTTTGTAATAATTTTAAAAAGCACCATTAGCTGTCCAATTATTAAATGGTTAATCAAAACATAAGTCCTACACTGTATTGAAGCTAAGGCAAGCAGAAAAAGCTGAGCTTTTCACATGGTGTATTAGAAGCATTTTTAGCTGCAGAGGCATCCAATGCCATACATGATCTGTTACTGCATTTTAGAAAATAAATTTATTTAATTAAAAAAGGAACATCTTTTAATGTATATCAAATTAAATAAAAAAAGGCTGAAATGATAAATCTGAAAAATCAGCCAATTTTTTACCAACTTAATCATCAAAACAGAATAATATTTGTGAGTTGCAGCCCTGTATAGAATGCTGCTCATCAGCCAAAGCAGCAGTATCAATTTGGGCCCAAATTTTCAAATTGGTGCATCCCACTTTCAAACCAGAATAAATGGAAACGGCGTGCAATACAAAGTATTTCCTGTGATTGTGTGGAAACAGTTATTTTTAATGGGGACTGCAGGCGGAAAGTAGCATTTGTAGCTATAATCTGGTACAGCACATCTCTCCATTAGCGGGTAATAATGTACATGGTACACTGTCCCATGAATAAAAATCCATTCATAACCTTGTATGTTATGGTTTAGGTACAGAATTATTTGTTTAGATAATTGAAATACTAAGGCATAAGTAAGAATAAATATTTCAAAGATGACTTTAAATTATCGATTTTATCAGAACCAATCAATATCCTCCTAAATCATTTCCTACTGCTTTAAAGAAAAAATATGAAAAGATATTTATCAATACATTTTCAGAATTAACTCACATATATTGATGCCCAAGCAGTTCTACATAGGACATATTTTACGGTATATTGTGAATCCATAATATACGGCAAATCACATTTACACATAGTTCACGTTCCTGGACTGTTTTAAAACTAACTTATATGAACATGTAAAAGCCACCTAAATAAACAACTTTTCATTTAATTAGATTAAAATGTGCCTTGTGAAAAAAGCCCTGCTGATTTAAGGAGCAGCTCTGTCACCAGAAATCCTAACTAAGGAAATTTCAACATTGCAAGTCAATTAAATAACTCCCCAGGGCAAAATTATTCATGTCTGACATTTCTGCACACAAAACAATTGCAACATCTGAATTGTTGTAGCAGTTTCAGCTGTCGCTCTCGTTCGGGTCGTTCTGTGAGAAACGGAGCAGTGTCTTCGAGGCATTTTCGCTGCTCTGAGGTCACCGTGATTACATAATTATTTACTTTGAAACACGAAGGACTGTTTTCATTCTTGAACCTCAGAGTTCAGAAGTCGCTGAACAGGTTCGCATCTGGACGCACAAGTCAAACTCACAAGTATGTTCCCCCCCCCCCACCTGTGTACATAAAATATCAAAGAACTAAATCACCTGCTTTCGTAAAATTACACATTGGCTAAATCTAAACTACTGCTTTAAAAAGAATTCTACTTTTGTGCATCATTTAGTTTAAGATTTGAAGATCAAAAGAAAAGGGAAAAAAAAAACGTGAGCCTCCAACGCGGACGTGAAGTCAGTCATGTTCCCTGATCTTTATGATAATATCCCTGGTCACCTTGTTAATCCTGACTGACGTGGTTTCATTTTCATTCATGATTGCGGTTTGGAACCAATTCTGAAACATCAGCATTTTAAAGCATTACCAGCTGCTGTTTGTTGATATTACATGAAATTATGCGTAACATCATCCGTGTGCAGTGTCATCTACAAATACTGAGACAGTTGCATAAAACACATTTTACACTTTGTACTACTACGGAATATTTCTGTTGCGCTAACAAGACAAACGCTGTGATTAATAGGAAACTTTTTTTAAGTGAAACTCGCACCGCTGAAATAAAAATAACTCGGCGTGGCTTCCTGGTTGTGGAAAAAAAAAAGTCCATGTGCGATTCTTTTTTTGGAACCAGTCGAGAATCAGCTTCTCCCTCAGAACCATTTAGACTGGCTTCTGAAGCATCTTAGCACTTGAATCAGTTCAGGTCAATTTCTACCAATAAGCTAGGTGTTGCATGGCTAACAATGCTAAATAAAGAAAGAAATAATGTTGGCACATAGGTGTCACACATCGCCTGATCGACCGGAATGAGATTCAGAAACGCAGCGGCTTCCGCTCGAGCATCACAAGACGACATCAGCAGCCGACGGTGTGACAAGGGGGCAGGGATGCAGGCAGGAAGCAAGAGATGACACAGCAGCCGGAGCAGACGTACACACCACCGATACAAACACACAAACGGGCAAAAGTGAGAGTGATTGAGCTTAAAAAAGAATTGAAACATGAAAAAAAATAAAAATGAAAAAAGGAACCACCAACGGGTAAAAGAAGAAGAAGAAAAAAAAGAGGCTGTCTGACTCACATGAGGGTTTCTGTTCAAAGCACCGGGCTGCTTTTCCATCTTCCACATGTGCTGATTAGGAGCTAAAAAGCCCCTCTAGGTTTCTTTGTTTCTAGTCAATCCTCCGTTTCTTCTTTTAATCCCAACATTAAGCAGCAGAGGGAGAGCATGCACCAACCAGTAAACACATGAGGAGAAAGAAAGGGAGAAAGGCTTGGTGACAGAGACATGGAGACGGAGGGGGAGTGTGGTGAAGGTGGGCCAACGACTCGAGCCGTGGCTCGTGATTGGACGAGCACGAGGAAGACAGCACGCTTTCCAGGCAGACAGGAAAGTGGAAAAGAACAGTCCCTCCTCTTTCATTCATTTAAATTAAACCCTTAGATTTTGGGTTGTTTGTTAATCCAACTCCATAGGCAGTAATTATTTTACATTACACCATTCTTATTCCAAATGAGCAAAATAGACCCAAGAGAAAATGACGCGATTCATATCCTCCAAAAACATGTTGGACTTGTTAGGCAGATAACAGCTGATGACGTGTCACTCCATGTGTGACAGGAGGGAACGCCATCAGCTCTGCAAACGAAGCTGAGCAAACTGTTGATACGGTAGCGACATCCTGGTCTAACTCCCCCTTGAAAAAGTAGTTACTGTGATATCAAAGTACATGAAAGAGTCGCTTCCATGTCAAGCTACTCCGATGAAGTAAAAAGGCAAACAAAGCCAGTGGCCATGAACTGTGCACCCATCAGTGTTCTGGCATTTTCCACAGCATTACTAGGAAACCTACAATCGTTTTTCAACTTACTGCACCTCATCCAAGCTGTTTTATATTCTTCTTTTTTTTTAAACTTTGCATCTTTTCACACCGCTACAGACTTTTGGAAGCGGTACAAATTCTTTGTAACCCTGGCAGAGTGAGATTATTGGTCTTTCAACCAAGAAATTTGAGGTGGGCCTCAAGTTCTCTGTGCCATCACCCTCATCTTAACCCTGAATACCAGGACTCCAAAATATTATTTCATTTCCAGTAACAGGAAATGTGTTGGCACAACTGAAATATTACTTGAAATTAGAAGTGATGCAACTTTTTCCAGTTCCAATACGATGCTGAAATTGCCTTTTTCAGCATTGGTCGATACCGATATTGACCCAATACAATTTCAGCAAAAATCGTACAGATTTCAGTCCAATTTTAATTATTCTCGAGGAAAATCAATTTACAGCTGCAAGTGCTGCATCACTAACTCTCCCAAGACCAGAATGGGAGTTCTCAAAACATTCCCAACTTCAGCCTTGATCCAAAGTTAACACTACCTGCAGAGTCACAATACAGCAGGTATTGTTCTGTTGGGGTTTCTCATCTATCCTGAAGGAACAGAGTCTGTACCTGTGCAGTTTAAAGAAGTAGAGTAAGTTCGAGAGTGAATTGATGTATTATGAAGGGATGTATTATGTCTGGCTGTGTGTAGGAAACAAGATGAGAGGTTATGTTTAAAGACTGCGAGAGAGGAATGTACCTCCTAGTATAGACTGGAACACAAACCCTTTAAGACCAAACACACAGATGACAAGTGCTTTGTAATATAGGGAAATTGTAAAGACAAATAAGGGATTTATTAATTTTATTTTTTGATATTTCAAAATAGCTTTTGATGTCTTGTTCTGTACTAAAAACACACCAGGATTTTAATATCAACGAACTATTTTTTTTAGCTGTTTACATGGAAAAAAAGGTGTTTGGAGTTTGTTGGTAGCTATTAACAAAAATGTTTCTGATTAGAAGGAAGTTTTATTTATTTATTTGTTTTACAATATAAAAAAAGGGCCTTGAACTGTCTCCTTTTACGACCCATTGATCAGATTTATAAGATTTAATATAGGACATGTAGTATTTAAAAACACAACTAGTATTTAAAAACACATCATCAAAGAACTGTGACGATGATAATAATAATAATAATAATAATAATAATAATAATAATAATAATAATAATAATGGAGGAAATGGGTTCCTGTCTAAGAAAGAAATTCAAATAATTGACTTTTTTCAATTATTTGTGTTTTCAAGTTTGTCATAGAAAGTCTACAAATCTTGACTGGAGAGTGTTCTTTCAAAACGTATTACTAATTAACCATAGATTAATTTGATTATGTCACTGAAACCTGAATAAAGAACTACACACTGCATTGTAACCTGTATGGACAATTGTGATCTATAGATGCATAAAAATCCTTTGTCTTTGAACAGGCAATTTCTCTACGACATCAATTCCCTCCATCAGATTATTTGCTTTAATAAATCAAACCAATAAACAGAGCACTTTATGCAGTGACACCACTTTAGGTGTCAATTAAATCAATTCACTCTCGAACTTACTCTACTTCTTCAAACTGTATTTTATTTAGAAGTAGATGTGTGTAATGATCCAGTTAAAAACCTGGATTTCTTTCTGCTGTTCCTGTCTCTTCACACCTACTGTTAACCTCTAATGCCATCTATTGTTCCTCCATTAGAAGACCAAACTCTGGTTGCCACTTCACCCACTGCTAAAACCAAATACCAAATCAAGGCAAGCTCAATTCTTGTTTTTCTTCACTTTCTTGCTTAGCTGGTTTTGTGGCCATCGCTTAGCTGGTTTTGTGGCCATCGCTCTGGCAGTTGAGATGAAGGAGCCACTCTCATCGATGGCGTTAAGCTATTGTCAACTAGCATGTCGGGGGAGCTAACAAAAGACAACTACGCCCCGCGTAATTAGACCTTTTACAGTCCAACCACTCCTCCCGTGACGGACACGTTGGCCAAATACCATCTTCACCCACTGACTGGGTGTTTCGCAGTGGCCTGTGCTTAGCTCATGCTAGCCAGAGTCCACAGAAGTTGCTCAAAGTTTCGATGTTTCGGGATACATGGCGCTGTGCGCCGGCGCGGCTTCACGTGTAATGAGGTTTACCTTAAACTAGAGGCGTTGTGAGGACTTCAGGCTGAAGGCATCGATTGTTAGGCTCACTCGGTCCTCTGCGGTGAGTTTTCAGATAGTAACAGCCAACAAGAACATGCTGCAGTGGTACAGTGGTCGGGGAGGTTTTCTGTTAATTTCCCGGACAGTTATCGGAGCCAAAACCGGATATTCGAGGCATGAGCTTTCAAAATAAAAGCCCCTCTGACGAGGCGTTTTCTTTGTGCAAAAGAGCAAGCCGGACAGATCCCCCATTAGCTTATTGCAAGTCTCTTTTAAAAGTCAGAAATGCTTCAATTAACCCATTTAAGTCCTCAAATCTTCAGCCAGCTGGATCAAATCCAGCACATTATATGAGGTCGCAGTAATCCAGGACTTAACCAGGGTGGACCGCCAAATCTATGGAAAGGAAGGCTCTTTGTATGTGTGGTGCATAATCTTTACAATTTAAACTCTTTATATTTCTTCATCGACATTACTAAACTTTTGATCAATTGTATTAAATGACATGAAAATGTTAGAATCTGCAATTAATATTTTGGAGTAATCCTTAACAGATAATACATGTTAGTAGTCAAACATTAATTAAATAAAAAAGTCAGCCATATCAGTCTATAAGATAAACAGTTCGTTTTACTTTTATTTATGACCCGCTGTTTGAGGAGGAAGGCAAACAAAAACGCTATTATGGATAAGGCAAACGCCCTGCGACAGACTGGCGACCTGTCCAGGGTGAAGCCTGCCTCTCGCCCGGAACGCAGCTGGAGATGGGCACCAGCACCTCCCGACCCCGTTAGGGGGAAAGGTGCTCAGAAAATGGATGAATGGATGGGATAAGGCAAACATTTTGTAAATATAAAAAAATTATTTTGAGGAAAATATATAGTACTTATTTTTTAAAAGAAAGCATCCATCCATCCATCCATCTTCTTCCGCTTATCTGGGGTTGGATCGCGGGGTACCAGCTTGAGAGGCCCCCCTCTCCCCAGCCACTTGTGATAAAGTCTCCTATAAGAGATAAACTATAATAATGTATAATGAGTATACATACAAAACAGTCTGAATATGTGGAGAAGCAAAGGTTCCGAAAAATGTTATAAAAACGAATCTGAACCGATAATAAAATATATATATATATAAAATGAGAAGTTACATTATTACAATTATTCATTTTGTCCATTTCTGTCACAATTGAATAAATAAGTCAATAACATTTGTATATTTGTTAGATATAAATAAATGAATGATAATTTAAAAAAAAAATATTAACTAGTTTATTATTTAAGAATAGTTTATGACTCAAGAACATATTTGGCATTTCCCGCACTACAACTAAGCAAAAAAAACCTGAATCTGTTTTCAAAGCTTTTATTTTTGGGGGGCACAAACCGGAAGTGTCCCTCGTTACTTCTACCGGATTTGAGCGCTCTCTGCTGCGTCTGGAAAACCTGGCAACAGGGAACGTGAATGCGCGCGCACACGGCGTGCGCGGATAAAGGTTGTCACAAATGCGCTGCAGGAAATGCAGTCACGTGGTATTTCTGCATAGCTAATGTAAACATTGATGCATTTCCGCATCAGACAGGGTCTGTCCGGGGTAAGCATGTGAAAACCTGAATCTGGATATGAAATAACTGCATGCGTGTGTTTTAATGAAGACAAACAAGGTGATGGAGTAGCTTTAATATATGAAAGAAAGTTTTTTTTCTGTACAGGCAAAAATGAGGAAAAACAAATAAACATTAAAAAAAAAAAAAAACCCGAAGAACCTTATGTGAATAAAAGCTCTTTAAAGATGGCTTTGCAGCAGCAACCAGTGCACAGCAAACAGCACCTGTCACGGTTGCAGTGCTTTGACTGGGCTGCCGCCCTCGCACGCTGCTGTTTATTTTATTACTCTGCTGCATTGCAGGGCTGTTTCCCCCTCCTCAACCTGGGCTGGGGTTGCATAAGAACTCCCAGGGCGTTCCCTAGGAGTGAGGCCGGGAACAGGAGGCCAGGGTGGGATGACAAAGACTGAAAGTTAAAAAAAAAAAAAAGAAAGAAAAGGGCTTGAAAAAAAAAAAGTTTTCAGGATCAAGGGCCTGAAGTGGGAGCAGGACGTCACAGAGGATAAAGAGGGTCAGGGCAGATCGATAGCTGGGCGTGGAGGCTGGGTGTGAGAGTGAGTCACAGTGAGGGAGAGTGTGACGCAGTGGGACATGCACAGGGAGAAATTTTCTCTGCTGTACCTCCTCCGCTTTGTTTCTTCTTTTCATGGATTTCACACACACACACACACACACACACACACACACACACACACACACACACACACACACACACACACACACACACACAAAATGCTGCTTTGCTTTTTATAAATCTGTGGGGTCTGGGTTCCTTGTTAAGGAGAGTTGTGATTCTGAGGGGATTTTCCCAGTCTGGTCTCCATCAGCAGTGCTGCTGTGCAGGACTGACTGCTGCCTCTGACAGTATCTCTGACTGCACCTCCTCGCTCTTTCAGCTTATTGATGCGAGCATTAGTATTCAAGGGAAGTGGAAGTTTCTTATCGAACAAACCGGCAGCAACTCTCTCACCCCTGCACTGTGCGATTGCAAAAGTATTCTATTACCAAAAGCAATAGCTTGAGGGTGAAGCTGCGCCCTTTCTTGGGCAGCCTTTAAAGTTTATTGAGTTCCCTGTATTTTTTATTTTTATTTTTTAGTTGTGCCATATGCTTTTCTATTTTCAAGTGATGGATCATTCTGTCCTTCATCAGGACATTGTCTTAAACCTCAACTTGACGGGGTGGGCATTTATCGTATTGTTTACATTTTATCGTGAAAACAAAATTTTGATGTATCGTTGCTCTGATAAGTCCGTTAATGTAAAAAACTGGACACAAACTCTGAAATCTTTTCTTCTGGTCTGGCCTGAAGCAGACACTTGCTGGGAAACCCACCGATGCGTCTGTGTGACAAACAAGCCAGAAACAGAAGAACTACACAAAGAAGCAAATACTTTTTTTGCACAGCATTCCACCACCAACCAAACACAGCTGAACGGCAAGATCTGGCGTTTCCTGCACCCAGATGCACCCAGATGACAATTCAGCAACCTGAGGAGCTCTGCAGATTAGATTTAGCAGTAAGACGCCAACAACATGACATTAAATACATGAAGACTCTGTGCACGTTCAGTGGCTTATCAGTAGGCGTCTAATGGTAAACGCAGTGAATTGGGCACCAAAAAGAGGCTTCTGTCCAGGGGCCCACATCCTGGTAAATCCGGCCCTGTCTACAAATGTACATATGATGTTTTATTGTTATTATTAACTTTTTTTATTTAAGTCATTTTTGGGATTTTACAGGCGAGGCAGTAGTCAATACTAAAACATAAAACAGTGAAACAAAAATAAATAATGAAATGCATTTAACAGAAAATTCATAATTGAACAAAACAGCAATCATATTTGGTTTGCAGAGCTTTGTTCATCGAAATAAACGAAATCGTCATTTGAAATGTATGTCTCATGTTGTGTGGCTATGTTTATCCCATATTAAAATTTGTTTAAGAATCTGAAAGACAAAAGGGAGACAAAAAAAAAACACATTTGGAGATAATAAATATGGAAAGCAGTTTGTTATAGCACTTGTGCCATGTTCTAACAAATGTTCTTGTATTTAAAATTTGGAATAGGTTTTATTTATTTGTTTCAAACTCTTTTTTTTATTTATTTTCTTTCTTGCAGGCCAGGCTGCTGATGTTGCCTTTGCAGTCATTCAGGGGAATTCCCCGATCAAACGACTTAAAATAGACTCCGGCTAACAAGGCAAATCTCTGCCCTATGGACAACTCTTCTCATTGGCCACAGGGGGGCAGCAGTGTACTCAAGTTCCTGCACTCGCAGCCATCATCAGGACTGCAATGTAAGCCGAGGTTCCTTTCAAGGGCACCCATCATATCTGCAAAGTCACATGTGAGGCAGGGAGAGGCTGCGCGCGTGTTTTCAGCCTTAGCATTCGTGTGGGACTGTAAGGGGGAGGACGATTTAAACAAACAACGAAAAATGCTCAAGTGTTGTCTAGACATCAGCAAAAAACAGCACCGGGACCCTTTAAAAAGCTGCCCTTGCACATTTTCAGAGGTGAAGCTTTAAATAGGAGAGAGCATGAATCATGCGTACGGGACTGCATCAGGAGAAGGGGGCTTTCAATCAGACCCAAACGTTCCCCGATTTGAATTTTTGCGCAAACCTTTTGTTCTTTTTTCGTGCAACCCTGAAAACATTTTTTATTTTTATTTTTTTTTACAAGGTAGAAACAGTAATAAGCAAACTATCAAAACTACACTCTAGCAAATCGTTACCTTTTCATAGTCATCAAATATGCATGGGCCCCTCTGAGTGCATGCAATGAATTCACAGATGGCCACAGCGCCGGAAAGCTCACCATCACCGTCAGTGTGTTTTTGTCTCCAGAGCGAGGCGGGCAACGCGATCAATATTCTGAAAGGAAACAGTAGCACAATTCAGAGAGGGTCTTTTGTGCGTTCGTGTGTCACGTGCGGCACTTTAAAATGAAACAACTGGAGTGAAGGACAGAGTTTCTTGCAAAAGTATTCACACCGCTTGAAGTTCCTCATGTTTTGTGTGGTCACAGGCAGAAACTTCAGTGTGTTTTATGGATCAACACAAAAGCAGCACATGATGGCGAAGTGGAAAAGAACTGGGCACGTTTTGCCTCCTTTTTGCAAATAAAAATCTGAAAAGTGTGGTGAGCATTTTTTTTTTCTGACCCCCCTTTACTTAGATCCCTCTTAATAAAACTCCAGGGCAACCCACTTTCTTTGCCCACAGCTTCTCTCATTACGGCTTTTGCCACTTTATTAGAAATGGCTTTTGGTTTATTTCAAATGTAATGGACACAAAGACAGACAAAAAGAGAGAAAGAAATCATATGTAATTTCATTTAAAAAAAAATTGACTCGTGCTGATTTTTTCGTATATAAACTCAAAAGAAAAACCATTGAGTTTTTTGCGGTTGTAACAATAGAAAATGTGTAAAAGGGGGTGTGAATTCAATGCATGAGCTGCTTAATCCATCCATAAGAGTCGGTGATTTAGTTCCTGATATGCTACCAATAAGACACAACAAATCCACTATCGTAAGATTAATTTAATTCAAAAGTAAATTTTATCCTTGAAAGTTTTATATATATAAAACTAATCATTTCTGATGGCCAAAAAGCCTCCATTACACCCTGACATATACTCTCACTGTCAGACCTTAGACATAGTTACTGCTGTGTCAGCACAATCGTCCTCATCAACGGCATCAATGTATGGAGTGTGTGTGTGGCGGAGGCAGGGGAGGAAGAAAGGAACTACGCATAAAGAGGGATGACAAAAATAAAAACGTGACGGCTGCAGCTCGTGAAGCGTGGATGTTGACAGATTGGACAGACAGAGATCATTTATTCAACATTAGCAATATTCACAGAAATACGGGCACTAATGTGTGTCGTTCATCTGGCCAAGTTGGACAACATCGTGCTTTCTAATTTAAGGAATGTTGCTTTAAGCCAAACACACTCTGCTATTAATTAGGATGACTTCTGTGAGCAGCCAGCGAACACACACACACACACACACGCACACACACAGATTGGCTGCACACCCAAATTCATTTCTACCCGCATCTATGCCTTCCTTGCACAACCCAACGTTGATGATGCCGAGTCTCGTATTTCCCTGCCTCGCTCTCTCCGGGTCGGGTCTGTTCTTGTTTTCTTTTTTGAAATCACTGGGATGAAATCTGGTGAGATTAACTCAAAGAACACCAAGCAGGATACCTCAGGAAGACATTTAGCCTTTTTTATTTTTTCTCTTCTGCAAAACACTTTGTTCCTAAAAAATATTAAAGCATCCAAATCTCTGATAACTAAAGATTTTCTCTGCTTTTTTTGTGTGTTGAAAGGAGCCTCCATTAAACATCAACGTCCAGTCAGATGTACTCTGCAAGGAACTGCCCGGAGTGCAAATTGCCTCCTCAGATGGAAATGCCTTTCTATAGAGCACATTCAGCTCTCCGAGCCTCTGTTCCTGCAGGGCTGAATAACAAGACAGCAAACGTAAACCTTCTTTTTCCGTTCACCAGCTTCCCTAAATAAAATTCACTTTGACTCTATTTCATAAAGTCACCTTATAAGCAAACCGAGTCCACTTGCGGGATATTTAGTGTCTGTGAAGGCTTCGTGCACAGCGATCGTTATGAAATATGGGTGGAGTTCGATAACTGTGTTACTAAAAGAAAATAAGTTAGAGGCAGCAAAAGACTTGACACATCGGTGGGAAAAACACCGATACAGCCACTTGAACTAGTCATTCGGATGAAAGCATATTCATGTGGCATAGTCAAAGTCCAGACCAAAATGTAAATGAAAATCTATTGGTTACACTTCAAAATTAACCCTTTCATGCATAAAAAAAATGATTCTTTATGTCAGGATTTTTTTCCAAAGTGTTTTGGATTTTCTTAAGGTTTGGGGGAAAAATTTGTCAAAAGGTGATTCGTTGGAGTTTTCAAACAAATTTGTTATTTGGAAAACGCATCAGTAGTAATGGTCTTTAAGGGTTATTTGATGTCACAATATTTTTTCTGGAAGAGTTTTCTACAGTCGAAGGACAGACTGGACATTCTTGAGTTGGTTTCATCTGTCTGCCATATTGGATTTAACAAAAAACAAACAAACAAAAAAAAACCCATCTTGCACTTGCAGTGGATGGCCAGTAGTTGACAGTATGTTGTATGATGCACCATGTATCGTCCACTTGAGTGGTCTGCGTGCCTTTATAACACAAAAACCCACAAGAAAATGTCTTAGATGGCTGTCCACCACAGTGACCACTACGTATGATAGGGTTGAGGTATTTCCATTGTCACTTTTGAAAAATGCCATTTGAGTCGAATTTCATTCAAATATGCAAATTATGCGCATTTTTTTAATGCTGATCTCGGTTTGGAATGTGATAAATAGTTCAGAGGGTGTGAATACTTTCCTTAAGAGATATTCGATCATTTAAACATATTTTTGTTAGTTTGCTCTGACGAGTCGGAATATCTCAAAGCATCCACTTTTTTTTGCACTGTTTTCCCTTTAGAAAACAGTTCTTTTGCGTGCACGTTTTGCATAATGACGAGAGTACAGCTGCTTATGCGGGAAGCCATTCCCCAAATCTCTCGGCTTCTCCACCTACTTGCACCACGGCCCACGAACTCGGAGCTGTCGGAGCGGTGGGCGTGAATCCGGCCGCCGGCGCTTCCCCGCTCTCCGCTCCGCATTGCTCCGTGACAGTTCCACTGCACTGGCTTTCTAGGGCACGGTGCACTCCAGTCTGGACGCTTTCCAGCCATTGTTGTGGAGGAGAAAGAGGGGGGGGGAGCCCTGCCTCCTGCGGTATTTCATTTCTCTCCTCTCACGCAGGTGCGGAGAGGATGAGTATAAATCAGAGATTTGCTCGGCCCGCGCCCGGCTGCTCAGGGATGAGGGCGATGCAGGGCGGGGTTGGGGGTGGGGATGAGATTCTGCTGACCCGGGGTCAACAGGACACGAAAAGGAGCCACGCAGTGGTTGGGAGTTTTGAGAGGCAGCATCATCATGTGCCCTTTCACTCTCATTTACTTTACAACAGCGGTGCCCAAAGTAGGTCCTGAAGGGTTTGCGTCCTGCATGTTTCAGTTCTCTCCCTGGTTCAACGCCCCTGGATCAAACGATGGCTCCTTAGAAGGCCTAAGAACAACACTGACATGCTGAAGAGGTTGCAGGTGCCACCGAGGCGAGAACTAAAACGTGCAGGACGCCGGCCCTCGAGGACCCACTTTGGGCACCCCTTTCTCTTGCTTCTCTTGTAAGTCAGAAAACTCTTCCCGAGGAAACATGACATCCTCACGGTTCAGCACTTGTTTTTGTCTTTCGGTGTCGCTGGAGGTTTTCCAGTTGACACACTGAGCAGCTTCCTTCCCCAGCCCTTTGTCCTCCTGTCGGACCTCCGGGAGCGAAGGACCTCTTGACACCACAATATGTCTCTGATGATGTCATGCAATCACTCTGTCGATAGAGAGTTTCATTTTTATTTGTGTTTTTTATTGAGGTGCTTCTGTTGAGGCCAGACACACAGACTGCCAAGATGAAGCACTTTAAGGTGTTCAATGATAAAACTGTGAAAAGGGATTTATCACTTTAGTTCTTGGCGGGCTAAAAATAATGTGTTGCGAGAAATCAATAAAAAATAAAAATAAAAAAAAGAAACGATCAAAATTTTGGGAAATAATAAATTACGATTATACAGCAAATTAACTTGCATGTAATCGTTTCTTTATGTTCAGTTTAATGTTTTAGTTCAACGTGGTCTCAGACAATCGATCCTAAAAACTATCCGTTGTGATCAATAGCTGTAAATCCGACTCCTGGAGCTGGAGCAGTGATGCTTCCCTTATAAACAAACATGGCGACGAAATTCCGACCAATCACACGACAGCTTCCCACGCTCACATACGGGTATGTTCCTGTAGCCTTCTGATGCAGAAAACAGAGAGAAATAGGTTGCTGTCCGCTTTTGTTGCTAACAGCAGCTAGCATCACAAACGGTACTGAGTGTCAGAGGAGGTGTGATTCTGTCCACAGAGGTTTAAGCTGGGATTTTGTAGTGATGTCCTACATCAAGTGGAGAGTAAGTCTGAAAAACAGAGGAATCTGTTGCGATGCTAACTGACCAGCGCTAACAAATTTGACTCCACTTCTCGCATCTAATCTGAAATAACATTTTGGCGAGTGACTACTGAACAGCAATATGCTGGACAATCTTTTGATGAGATACAATCTGTTGTGCTGATGAAGTGTTTACACAATCGGTCTCTGTGATCTTTTCGCTACGTGGCAGCCATCTTGGATACCAAGCATGCAGCTGGTAGCCGACCGCTGACTTTACAAATCACGGTTTGAAACTTGACCCGATATTCCAAGTCGAGATACTCAAATCCTCGAGGTCGGATGTCGCATCGTTCCGAGATCCGACCGCCACAAACTTCGCTTCAAGTTTGTTTTGACTGCAGTAACTTTATTCACCACGATAAAATAAATTTCCCCCAAATTCTTTCAAATCGCTTTCCACTGGTCTGATATACACTAACACTCCGAGTGATGCAAGCTTTTTGTGTTGAAAAAAAATTAGAAAAGGACAAAAAAACAACAACATTTAAGCCAGCAAGGCAATCAGCTGTTCTGTCAGTTCACAAGCGCTGGGTTAATGCTCTTCTGTCAACCAGTCAGTCATTTGGCATTTCAGTCAGCGTGTCTGCTGTCTGGATGAAGCAGTTATGACTTTACGCATTGCAGCAGCAGAGCACACCTCCCCATGTCTGGGGGCTTCAGTGGTTGATAGACATGCACACACAGAATTACATGCAACTCCTCCGCTTCTGTCCCCCCTCGTCATCCTTCCTTCTGCTCCTCCCTCCCCTCCTTCAGTGTCTCTGGGGACCTCAGAATGATGGACAGCAGCCTTATTTCCAAAGAAATCCCGCCCCTCCCGTCGGACTTAAGAGAACCGCTTCGGAGGCCACTGTGCCCTTCACAAAGAGGGATACGACCTACAGCATCACAGAAGAACATGCTGGCACCGGCATGAAGGAGACTGCAGAGGAAACGTTAATAATATAGCCCGTCTTTAAAATATGAGGGCTTCTGCTTTAGAGGCATGTGGATTTATATAAGTTAAACAAGGTTGATTATATTTCTTTTTTTCTGAGGTTAATTTTTGCATTTTCAAGCAAGAATAAGCTGAAAACAAAAACAAAAAAACCCCCACATAAATCAAATTGTCTCCTCATCACAGTGCAGATCATTACAGGAACCTTTCACAGCACACAGGAGGCGAGTTATGAATCCACTGAGCTATTTTGGGGATTTTAACTACATAGAGATTTGAAGAGGTCTGTGAGAAGATCAGGTGAGAGCAGCGCTGTTGTTTCAGGATAATTAGCCATAGATCATCGAGAGTTTCTATATTTATTCTGTTCCGTCAACCTTTCATTTACAACAAATGATAAAGCAAGGCCATTATGCCGGAAAATGACAACTTTCTCAGCGTGGTTTCAAGGGGTTTTCTAATGATGATAATAACAGCTAGCCAGCCCTGTGTGTGTTCACTTAGTCAGTGATGGGTTGTATTAGGCAGGAAACGGCCAGCATTAATATTTAAAACACCTAATTACGTGAAAACGAGCTCAAAATATGATTAAAAGGACGTAAAGGTTTTATTTCTGGAGTTGGAAAATGTGAGCTCACTTGGATTACATGCACGCAAACATCAACGGACGTCTTCAGATTTTCAAAATAAAGCAGCGAGTGAGCGCGATTTGGCAATGAATTAAAAAAGAGCACCAACATGTTTTTTTGTAATGTGTGCTGCTGTGCAGAGAGCAGTATTTCTTTCACTTCAGTTTGTATTGATGGAAAAAGTTAATGATTGAAATGTCACAAAGGCGGTGGCGCTTAGAAAACGCAAGAAAAAGTTGTTATTTATTTATTTCAAACAGGACATCAGTATAAAATCACACACATGAACGTGGAATGCCACAGAACTCTGAAAAGCCAGATTCTTTAGCAAATTGTAAAAATGATCAAGAATAGCCTACACCCTGAAATTGGACTCATGACTCAGCACGTTAAACACGAAACGCCTCTGACGTGTGTGAAACACGGTGAAAGTTGCTGAAAGTAATATTTTTGCAGAAGCTCCAATTCCTAGGCAATATGACACACGCATTATCAAAGGATTCATAAAAAGAAGCCACATGGACATCTTGTTTCTGCTGTACCAACACACTTTTTCTTCAACTAAGCTTAAGAATTATATGCATGGATATAGCGCCAGCATCTTTAGCGGTTCCTTTTCTTTCTTTGACTCAATTTCTTGCGGACGGTGGAAGTGACTGTGTGCAGGACAACCGCCAAAGCTTCCACATTAAACGTCTTTCTTCGTTGACCCTTTGCAACATTTAAACTTCATCAGAAGAGAGCGAGTCAGTTCGGGTCTTTTGTATGTTGCAAAGCACCTTAATGATCAAAAACTGCAGAAATTATCAATGTAATTAGTTTATGTGTCATGTTTGGATCTGAGTTACTAAAATAAAAAAAAACTTTACAATCACACAGTTACTGATGGGCATCAATGCCCAATAAGCGTTCCGTTGCTACGCTGGTATTAGAGTTAAAAGGCAGATTTCTGAGATACACTCTTCATAGCAAACTAATTATGCTTTGGACTGGGAAGTTATTCTTCACAGATGTTTTTTTCCCCTCCATTTTGATGAGAAGTCCTATTCCACAAATCCCCTAAGGATTTTTATTGATTCCCATCTGCCTTTGCACTGTCGAGAGAGCTGCTCTAACCCTGCCCGGCTCAGCACTTCATGACTAATGAATCAGAGGATGCACAAATTGTTTCTGTAAAGACTAGCTGTCTGACACCGTGTCTTACAGATGGATGCAATCCATGATGCACAGAGATCAACTTTCACTTGGTTCCGTCTTACCGCCACCGAAACCTGAACAAATTTCTCTTTTTACTGGAACTGAAGAGTGATATTGGCAGGGATATGTTTTGAATAGAGTTTTTGTTGGTTAGCGTGTAGTAAAGCTCTTTCATCCTAATTGCTGATGAAGAATAGATTCTCATCCTTTCACCTGGATCTTTCTCATGCTGCCATTTTAATGCATTTGCCACATTTTGATTGTTCCAAATTTACAAAGAGCACCAGAAAGTCAGGGTCATAAAAAAAATCTATGCTAATCATAATAATGACCCATTTTAAAAAAAATGTTTAAAGAGTGTTATTAGATACAAGAAATACAAAAATAACAAGGATGTAGCCTAACGATTATACCCCAATCTCAAGCTTGGTACAGACCTGTGTTTGGACACGGCCTTGAAAAAGTATCAAGAATCAAAGGAGGGAAAAAGCAAAATTGTGGAAGCAGCGGCATGATGCAGGGAGACGGAATTAATTTACTGTTGTAGACAAAACACCAACTTCTCATGGCATCATTTTACATGCAGTTGTTCACAACTGAAGCAACACGACACAAACCAAAAACATGACATATGATCATTAAAATATGAACAGCTCATGTAACAACAAAGAGAAATCATGAATGAAAATGAAGAATAAATTTAATATCTGCCCCCAATTCATGAAAAAAAAAAAAAACTTGATTTTTGGTTTCAATAAGAGTTCCCTTTAGAAGAGTGTGAGGGGAAACCCAATCATAACTGTCCCAGCTTTTGTTTAGACTAAATTTGGACGAAACATAAACTACAAACTCCTTAAATAGCATTTAAAAAAAATTGTCCAGAAATTTCAAGGTTGGTAAGATGGAGCTTACACTTTAAACACGATAAAGTTTTAAATTGATGTTAATCACCAATTTTACTGATTTATAATTGCATCGGTATCGATCCGTGGCGGTTATTTTTGTCGTCCCGGTTTAAGCTCCGTCACGATGTTCACAGAGCGACCAATAAAAACGAAAACAGTTTTATTTCACATCAGTGAAACTTTCATCTTGAACAGCCTTTCCGGGCTCTTTCGCTGTCGCCCCGAAAATGAATAAAAAAGGGGAACGACCTGCAACTCCAGATGAGTTCATTTCAGAGCTTCGAGTCAGAATCAAGGTCAGGCGACAAATATGTCATCCGTCCTTTGACGTCACGGCAGTGATAAGTGTGCTTGGGGACAGGTGAGCAGGTGGACTCGTTATCCAGGTCAGCTAGGCTGCAGGGTGAAAGGGAGTGAAGGAGGAACTGGACTCGATCGAGTCCTTGTAAGAGTCCGTCGTTTAAGCCAATGAACGGCCTCGTCGGACTCGAACAGGTACAACTGGCAGCAGTGTAGAGTAGAGTGATGCAGATGGCTTTCCGCTGTCAAGACACTGTCTGTCCAAGGTGCTTTTGGACAGCTTAGATCTGCACGAGGAGGAGATTTCAGCTCGTTCAAATCACCTGCATTAATGAGTGAAATAGAGCGCTGGGACGCACCACGTTAAACGTCTCGCGCTCACTGCCGAAGTTGAACTAACACTGATGAAGAGGTAGGGGATGTCATCCTCCTCCCCCCTCCCTCTTTCTGTGCTCGTTCTCCCCCTCGTCCTGCAGGAATAGACTCTCCCCATCCTCCTCCTCCTCCTCCTTCTGCTCCGCTGCAGCCTCGACTCTGACACAGCCGGGCATGACTGCAAACTGAGAGCCGCTCGCACAAAGAGAGGGGGGCACGTCGCTTCGCTTACGAGACGCGTAAAACACCGCTCGCTTCGTTTCTTCCCGGCGACGGGGCACGGAGGAAGACGGCCGACTCGAGGAGCGACAAAGAAAGGGAGGAGCGCCGAAAATCAGCAGGTAAAACGATGCGCGGAGATTCGTCGGACCGGCGGGACGGGACGGCGGCAGACCCCTGCAAACTCTCACCCGGAGGATGCTCGCGCTCGCGAGCCCTACTCGCTTTTATGTAACGCGCGCGCTTCCCAGCGCCTGGGGCTTTTGTCCGTCGCGTGCGTGGTGATAGCAGGAGGTGAAGGGAGAGCGGATGGGAACCGGAGGGTCCTGGCGCAGTGGGACGAAATCGGGACACATTCGGGAAGACGTTCCAAACTGCCGCGCGATGACTCCGGTGCAGGAAGTTCGGAACACGTCTGCCTGACCGTGCTGCAGTGTCAAGGGTATGCAGGGGAATGCAGCAGGACTGCACTGATTGCCTTTGAATTATACATGGAGAGGCAGAGAGAAATCAGGAGTCCAGCTCTGAATGAATTAGACGGTTTAGTCTCCGTGAAACTCAGTGTCGAGTTTTGAATCTCACAGGAATAAAGTTCTATATTGTGGGGAAAGAAATGCACATTTGCATATGAGATTATTAAGAATTTTGGGTTTCCATACAAAGTCTCGAAACAAGATTAGGATGGGACAAGGGACACTGAAAGTGAAGGGAAACTGGAGCGTCCTAAACATTTCTGCAAAGCTTTTTCCATTATGGTACAAAGTGATGCTCCTTCGGGGGCCCATGCAGCGGCTGCAGAAAGCAACCTCATCTGGCTCAGCGCGACCCTGCCTTTGTTTTCACCTTCCTTCCCTGGTTTCTGGCCGTCGTTCTTATGAGGATGAATTACTCTGAAGTCAGGCGGTGTCAGCATAAATCCTCTCAAGATGGAGCGAGGTTGTGAATCGAGGACGCAGGTGCCTCGAGAAAGAGGCTGCTCCAGAAAGAGCCCCGGGTTGGTGTAAAGTAAACACGACCTCGAGTCTGAGGATGAATATTTACAAAAATTTAGTCGTAAAACTGGGTTTTCGGTGCTTATGGTGTGTGTGTGTGTGTATGTATATATATATATATATATATATATATACATATATATATATATATATATATATATTTCTCTCTCTCTCTCTCTTTCTTTGATCCCCATCCTGTTTCAAACTCCTGTGTTTTGTCCCCTGGCTCCAGGTCTGTCCCTGATAAAGTCGACGACTGAGGGAAGGGAACGCAGAACTGCCTCATCATGAATTTTGTAATGAAAGCTGCGCTGGGAGGTGAGTGGTCTGCCTTGGAGCGAGGTTGATTTAACAGCACTGCAGTGCTCAGGATTTAAAGGGACGCCGTCGAGCGGCGCTCGCTTTGTGGTTGTTGGTGGGACGATGGGACGTTTTTGCATCCTGCACCAAACTAAGGACCTCACTCTCTCTGCTCGCACGAGCACAGAGTAACTTGTGTGGAAAGAGAAGTCCAAGTCCTTGAAAGCGAGCGACGAAGAGGAAAGAGAATTAGAGCCAAAAGAAAATTGAGTTTTTTATCCTTTGAATCCTTCAAACTCTACCCTCTTGGATAATATTTGCCTCTAATTAGTCCTAATAATAGCTCTGCAACTGAACCTCCTTGTCAGCTTTAGCTCCAAGGCAAAGAGCAGGAAAGTGGCACCGGTCCATTTCAATACAGGGATCTCTCCCGTCCGGCTCAGTCGTGCGTGCCGTCGAGCCGCCGCTCTCCAGGTTGCAGCAGTTAGCCGGCTACGGTCGAATGGCGGGGGCTGATGTGTGGCTCCCTCTTCTCCCCCCCCTTTCCCCTCTCCACCATCAGTCACCCCTTCGTCTCATTGGGATGCAGGAGAGGCAGCCGCTGCCGCCACTCTGTGAATTCTCAAATCGAACGCATTGAGTCGGAGGCAGGTTTCAAGTCCAGAGCTGCAGATGGCAGATTTCTAGAGAGTGGGCGGGTTCGGTGCCTCTCGTCTGCTGCAAAGAGGGACTTGCGCCTGTTGTTGTGAGCGGGTCGGCTCCAGTGGGTGCGGGAAACTTTTGAAAGTCGATGTGCAACAACAATTCTCTGTGGAATGAAGCGTTTGTTTTTTTTTTCAACCTGCAGTGACCTTATTTAGCAGGATGTCGACAAAACGACCGGGTCAACATAAAGGTCGGGCTATAAATCATTATGAGAGGGCAGAGGCAGCCTGATAATGAAGCAGACCAATCAGTTAGATAATCAATCCAGGGATCTATTGATCTGCTGCTCACAGTCTGTCAGTTCCTGTTCGCTAAAATCCACACAGCATCAATGGTCATTGCTTATCAGAGCGTTTCTCAGTTCTAAATTCATTTCATTACACTCAAATATTTCACTGCTTTTGCTGTCAGATATGTAACACAGGGCAAAATATTGCAATATATTTGCTTGGTAACATTTTTTTTAGGTTATTTAAAAGTGAATCAAGACAAAAGTGAGCTCTGAACACTTCAAAATGACCAGTTTCTGTGATTTTACTTTAGGACAAGCGCTTTGAAGCTGGACCAGTTCATCCAAATATCAGAAATAAACGTTTTTTTATTGATTTTGATTTTTTTTTTTTAAAAGAGCACCTGCCAGGTCGGGCAAGGAGCCTATTATAAGTGCTTGCGGTTCTTGTTTAAATAGTGATTTTGGTTTTAATTAAATAACAGACACATCTGCACAGGCAATGGATGTACAACGTTTCAACAAACACGTAAAGCTCAACTGCTATTCAATACTTTAAGTATTCAAACTCCAATTATTTACCCTAAATAATAAAAAGAAAACAACTTAATTTTGAGTTGGCAACAACAACGCAATGTTGCGTTTTCAGACTAAAATACAAAACGTTTGTGCAAATTGTTTAAGCAACATAAACTAGACTTGTTGACCTAATTAAGAGACCAAAATTTAATATTTACTAGATTAATGAATGTGTTTCAGCACAGTCTCTGCCAGTATTACACACTGCTGTTGGGTTTTGGTGCTGACCTCAATAGAACCTCATTAAGCAGAACGAGAACGCAGAACACTTCTGGGGAGTCCGACAGAAACGGGAACGCAATCGGCTGTCACGCGTCTGGAGGTACACGCATTTTTTTCTTCTTTTAAAGTTAGCTGTACATCACAAAGTAAGTCTGAAAGATTGTTTATTTTGAATTTTGTAAACATCGTCAGGATTATAATACAAAAACAGAGAAAAACAACAACAACAATGAAATCAGTTGCTGCATCAGTCATTTTCACACGTCGTATGAAATTACGATTTCCTTCCTCTTCACACTTTAGTGAAAGTGAACCTCCATTAGCATTTATGTTATAACAAAACAAGAGCACCTGATATACTTACACATATAAATATATATATTGTACTTATGGCAAAAAATATATATGCAAATCCATCCATCCATCCACCCATCCATCCATCAATCCATCCATCCATCCATCCATCCATCCATCCATCCATCCATCCATCCATCCATTCATTCATTCATTCATTCATCCATTCATCCATCCATTCATTCATTCATTCATTCATTCACATATTTCTGTTGAGGGATGCCGGGAGGCTGGAGTTTATATCCCAGCATGCATCAGAGGAGATGCAGAGAGCTTCATGTCTCCAGTCCATAACAAGGCCAAGGCAGAATGCCATTCACACACACCTGCAGTCACAGTTAAAATAAAACATGCTTCCTTTAACTAATATAATTTTACAAATTTTAAATGAACGTAGGGTTCTCGTGTTGCACCACTTTGCATAATAAGTAATAAATTTGTAGCGTGTTGCCATGTAAAATTGAGGCTGAGGTCCCTTTTACTCCTGCCAGTACAACACATGGCAGCCAAATAATTTTAAAAACAAATGATTTAAATGTCAAAATGATGGTATCTGTGCTCACATGGTTTTCATCTAATATAGGGCACCCTATTAAGCCCAACAGAGCTGCACTGTGAGTTGAACTGCAGCTGCCATCGCAATGTCTACGTGTTTGATGTTTTTTTTTTTTTTTTTTTACAAAAGACCGCTGGATGCAGTAGTTGGATAGAATATTTCAAGTGGAATTCACACTGTGCACCAAAATTACATTTACCCAGGGTTATGGTCAGAAATGGTGCATATTTTTTTCCACCAAAAGAATTTGTAAAACAACAAGTTGACTGATTCATCAGAAATGTCTAACTTAATTTTAGGGACTTAAAAAAAAATCTACTAGTTCTCAGGATGATGGCGATGGAGCACGACGACGATTTATTTAACCGCGAGAGTTGAGTTGAATTGTCTTTTCATTTTCCCCTCTTTCTGTAAGACTGTGTTAAGACACCGTACTTGGTTTGGGTCAGGAAAATGTTGCCTCTGCAACCTAACTGGACAGTTGGTGCCCCATCACAATGATGTTTGCTGAGACAGTGGTTTGAAATTTTATGTCTGCCCCAAAACCTTGAAAGATGGGAAATAAAACGAACCAGGCTGCATTTTACTGTCTACATTTTCCAAGTCGCAGAAGTCAGATTCTCAACTGCAAACTTCCTGGCTCAGTTTTTATTTATATATTTATTTTTGCCTGTTTAGTTTCAACTGTGTTTTCCAAAGCTGCAGCACTGTGAGGATGAGTCTTCGTGACTGAGAGAATGCTTCCAGTGCATTAAGTAATCCTCTAAGGCGGCTCGAGTTACAGATACGGAGAGGAAGACGGAGCGTAGTTGAACTGAAATGACTCAGCAGGGCTATAATCTGATTCTCCCCTTGGTTGCTTGGCTCTGCCATGAGCAACCACAGCTGAAAACTGTACGTCGTCTGGTGCCCAAAACGGTTAAGAGCTGCAAACCTGTGACTGAAACGAGCGACTAATGATGCAACACCTTTCGAAGAGGAGAAAAATCCCACTTTGTGTTTGACCGCTAGCTAAAAACCTCAGAGCAAAAGCTTAAGCTAAGATTAACCATTACCGACACAGTCATGAAGCTTCCCGAAAACCTTATTTTCCCCAGGCGTTTATTCACGAGTCTCCTCTAAATGAACCTACCAAAGCGCTGGAACGCTTACACGCATTTTAATGCGTCTCATTACCATTTTAATGTGGTGATAAAGTGATGGGTCATTGTTTGAAAAGAATTAAACAGGCTACCTAACAGCTTCTGCTGAGGAACTATGTTTGTTCCTGCTCCAGTTCTCAGTGCTTGAGAACTGACCCTGCATTTCTAAAGCTCAGAAGATCTGGAGCTTTATCTTATTCCCTTTACCTTAGAAGTTTAAACTTGGGGTTGGGAATGACTTCACAAGTTTTCCACTTAACATAGTTGGAGAAATCAGGATTCCACCGAGTAGCTGTTATGCGTAGTACGACTTACGGACATCGTTTTAAACTGTACTATGTGCATCCAAACACCACTTTCAACTCTTGCAATTGTGTCCTCCAAAATAGACACATGTTCACCACAGCTTACTGCTGTCGACGGTTGGAGCGGCCATATTGGATTGTTTGATTCTCTGATTTTCAGAGTGGGAAAACGAAAGAGGGGTTTTCCAGTTGGCTTTTCCAATTCACTGTGACAGATTGGATCATTGTTCTAAAAAAAGACATTTCAATGAGCTCCAACGTCTGGAGTTCAAATTCAATTTAAAACACGACTCTGTTGATCCCAGAGGGAAATGGCATTAGTTCAGTCAAACTACAGAGGCCTCAAGCAGCAATATGACTTCCGTGGCGAAAATGTCACGACTGCAGCAAACTCTTAGCCATTTGTAGAGAGGGAGGAAACTGATATGTTAATTTAAAGCAGATAAAAATCTAAAAAGCGGAATCAGTCCCCTTTGCTCTGATGACCCTAAATTAAATTCTGTGCAACAGATTGGCTTCAGAAATTGACTATTTGATAAAAAGAAATACAATTTCTGTAAATGAATGTTTGAGGGTAAAGTTGTGAAGAACCTTAAAGACAAATTGACTTCTCAAATAATATCCCAAGATTTGAAGATCTCACAGAAAATGGAAAAGGGTGTGACACAAGAATCCTCCTGAACTGACAGGCCAGGGAAGGAGAGCTTTAATAAGAGAACATGCCTCCAGAAAGGTTGATACTCTGCAGAACACTAAGGAAAAATGAAACATGCCACACGCTTTATAGTGATTCTGTTCTTGCACTAGCCTACCTCAATTACTTTGTTTTAAACCATATTGACTCATCACCGTCTTTCTTATTGAAATAATTTACATTGATCATGAAATTTCTTCTTCTTCTTTTTCTTGTTCTTTCTCCTCTTCTATATTATGATCCATAGAAAGCAATGAATGACCCTGCTGAGAGTGCAGTGTATTTAAAAGACCTGCTTTTGTATTTATTTCAGAGCAATTATTACCAGCTATCATTTATTTGGTCCTAAGTTCTAATATATGTGGATCCAGTTTTACACTGTTCACTATCAAAGCGGGAATCACATGTAAGTGAAGTTATTTGAGGGGAAATGAAACAAGAGACACCTTAGAGAGACTCCTTCCCTGAAAGTGGAGATAATTTTGTTAAACGGCTCTGTAACACGATTGGCCGATGGTTCGGGTCTTCAGTACACAACGGGCGAACCTTCACACACACACACACACACACACACACACACACACACACACACACACACACACACACACACACACACACACACACAAATGCTCTGTTACGCTGGCAAAAACAAAATTATGTGTTTTAAGTTACGTTAATCTCCCTATCGAGTTTGTTTCTTTTGTTTTGATTTGAAGATATTTTTGTACTGAGCAAAAAAAGCTTTTCTCATGACAACTGATCCTAACAAAAAAAAAATAGTGGTTTATTTATATAATAAATATCCTAACAGCAAGAGAGTAGAGGTAAAGAATGCACATCTAAGACAAAGAAATTTATTACAAATTTAACACTGAAATGCATTTAAATGAATGAGGCGAATATAATAAATTATATTAACTGATAATCACCGTTTATCGTCCATCTTGTGCAAATTAAGTAATCTAGATAACTTGCCTTTATCAAGCCACTCCTTTTTTAAAATTTTGACCAAATCTATAATGTTCAGACTTCGATGAAAATAAATGCTCTGTGGTTGAAGATCAGTTGAAACCAAACAGAATAGGTCATACATTTTAGTGGACAATAAATTGTCTCAGAAATGATTGCAATAAATGACAACACTGTCATTTTGACATCATTTTCAACTAATATTTCAATTAATATTTTGTAAAGATGGCACAATAGTGGGAGAACACCCACTCAAAAGATTAAAAAAAATAAATAAATAATTTCAAAGGAACATTTAACACTGGAACTGAATCCAAAGAAAACATTTTAAATATTCCAAATAATCAAAACAAATAAAACCACAATAATTAAATTGAATTTAAAAAAGTAACAGTAAGTGCAGGCTAACTACTTCCTACTGCTATCAAATGTTTTGTTTCTCAAAACAGCGGCTTTAAATGATATTAAAGGCGAGCCTCTCTTTAACGACTGTTGCCCGAATGGAAATCATCACGCTCATTTAAATTGATCATGATTAATTGATTTATTGCTGGCAGGCCTAAAGCATAGAGAAAATAACCAAGCAGCTCTTTTAGCTGAAGTAATGATATCAGTTCACATTTGGTCTCCTAAAACTGGCTTTCAGAGATGAGCGTCTCGTGTTCACATCGTAATAACGTTTGGCAAACAGGTTGGAGAAGTTCTGACTTGACATTTCTCTCTGAGCAGAAGTTCATTGTTTTGTAACTTCAGTCAAATCTAAGTTGAGGGGAATTTAAGGCAATAAAAACCTACAGTACGAAAAAAAAAGATTATTTTGATAAAAACAAGGAAACAATGGAAAGTAAAAAATGTGAACAAATAGATTGTTTTTCCTCACAGATAATTGCACTGTCGTCTTCACGGCGAGACTTTTTTTTTATGTTTAGACCTGGTTTACGCAAAACCCGATTGTGTAGCAGCTTTGTGGAAACTTGTTATGGTTCATATGAAGAAAACATCACAAAAAACAGGCTGTTCAAATAAATGTGTCAGTAGAAAGCGATTTTATTTACGGCATATCTTCAATCCCCTCAAAATAAATCGCATCAAAACCAAGCGTTACGGAGCAGGGAAACTGACAGATGTGTCTTCCTTGTTGCCTATCAGAGATGAGTTTAGTGAATTTCTCGCATAAAGCTTCCTTAAATGTGTTTACAAAAATGCAGTGCAAACAGACAAGCCATTAAGCTGTGCATATGACACGAGGATTTAGTGCAAAACAAAGCTGTTTGCAACCACGGCCCCGATTGTTATTCTGCTTCTGGGAGAAAACTAAAATGAATCCAAAGCTCAAAAATGCTGAGGAAAAAGTGCTGCTGCTCTTCTTTGTTGCCAACACATTTCTGCTGTCGTTAATACCCGCAGACCAGGTCTGTCCAACCAGGCGATGGATTTGAAGAGCCTTCCTCTGAGAAGAGGGCAGATTAAGGCGCTGTTTATCTGATGCTGCTGAAAGTTTGAGCACTGGGAAAGTTGGCCGAGGTTAGCGATCTTTCCCACTTTCCCAGGAGGCTCCGGATTTAACAAAGACTTAGCAAGGAGGCAATTTAGCAGAGAGGATTTAAGAAATGACACCCTTTGTCTCGCTGCCGAGTTCAAGTATTATTGAAATAAATCGTGGTGCAATTAGGCCAAAACGGGTATCTGGACACTCGGGTTTAGCCAATAACGATGACTTAATTTCAGCGGCGCTGGTGTGAGGCATCTCCACGTTTGTTCAGAGCAGTGAAATTTAATGATTTTCTTCTTAAACCTTTGCTAGTTCTTGTACTCTCTGTGTTTTTGGCAACGATGTGCATCTAATCTGAACACACTGTGCATATTTTATGCAAATGTGAAATAGTTGAAAAGCATATATCTGGAGTATTAACGAAACAAAACAATAATCAGGTTTGAAAAGATGATCTTAATCTGCTGAATTTGAGCATTTTGTTCACTTTGAGCATTTGTTCACTGAATTGGAACATATTTGACTAAATATGCTCCACTTAGGGTGATGTGTATGGATCCTAATTTGCATATTCAGGGTTAAAACCACATTGTGAGGGGATTAATTTGACTTTCAAAGACTGTTCATTTCAATATCTGCAGAAAAAAAGAGGCGCGTTGGGTAATATAGTACAGTGTTTCTCTGCTAGCGCCACTTGAAATGCTTCATGATTTCCTATGAATGCATTGTTTGTCGCGACCTTAACCCACTTCAGTTTATACAGTCGCTCTCTCCTGCACGAATGCAGCGCGAAGGCGTGCAGAAGCTGTCAAGAGGCACACTTTCAAATGTTTAAGAGCACATACGGAATATGTAAATGCAGCCAGTGGCTGAGACTCACTCCAGATACTTTATATTCAGTTTATGCGTTTGCATTTTGCTCTTCACGGGAATTTATTTTACATGATGTGTTCGTTTAAACATGCGGGGCAAGAAAAGCTAAACCCCACCAGATCTTATGGGTACAAGCCAGAAATAAAAGTAAACAATTCATGTGCACAAACACGTCTCCTTCGCTCCTTTTACATCTTTTACTTCTCATAGCAGAAGCGGCAAGTGAGAGGTAATTTCTCCCCCTGCAGGAAAATCTGTGACCTCATTGAATTTTTTCCCCTCGTTGTCAAAATACTTCAGTCTGTTGTTATTCTATACTTAAAGTGCAAGGCTACTTATTGGCCCTCTGTGGCAAAAATATGGAAAAAGGCTCAGAATAAATGTGGCGTGTTTTTTTTATTTTAACATAATCTTGCACTGAAAATTACAGAAAAAAAATCAACCTTTACTTTGAGGTTGGATTTTTATATGGCTGTTTGTTATCTGATTGTTGATTTATAAAGCACTGAATGATCTCAGGCCAAAATACATTTCTGAGTTAAGACAACATTTATTTCTACTCTCTTCAACTCCCTGAAAACCTGATGTGTGCAGGAAACTAATCAGGACTAAACACATTTCTGTTTACAGACTGTTTCGGTCAAAATAATCTCACTATTGAACTGTTTGATCATTGATGAGTGACTGACAAATGAGATTGCTGAAATTTAAATGAAATTTTTAGATTTAAATGAACTCTCTCTTTTTACGCAATGCTTTTCTGTGCTGGCCACATTAATTTGTCCTTCTCAACAAAGCTTAAAGGTTTTCTTTTTATTTTATTGGCTTGTGGGACACAGAGTGACGCTTCTGTGAATGTCCACCCTCATCCTAAGCTCACCCCTCAGGGTTTCTGCTGGATTCAGGTCCAGTATGTTCAGAGAAGGAGGTTGGATTAAGTTTTCAAGCTTTCTTGAGGTGATTTCAGAACTGATGCGCTGAAGGAGAGCTTGTGCCATACCAGAGGCATGAACCTCTGAAAAACTCCGGGGCACAGGGAAAGACTACGTCCTTTTTCCTAAAATGTTTGGTATCTTGGCACCTCTTTATCTGATGCAGCATCAATAATTCGCATTTTCTTTCTTGCGACATTTTAAAAATTTGCTAAAAATTTGCAATTGGATAGAAGCTTAGCTGGTAGAACCCAAAACTATACATCAGACTTAAACAAGTACAGCCGATGGTTGGTAAAGTGCTTTCTTGCACTAAAAAGGTTCTTTTTTTTATCCTTACTGTGTGAGCTTGTAATATGAGTACGGCTTCTTGTCTGGCCCGGTGGCTAAAAGGAATGTGACACGTCTTATTTAAATCCCAGGGAAACAGAAAGTCATTAGAAGATCCTAGGAAGTCTAGTCAATTAAATAATGAATATATACATTTTAAGGAAGGTGTCACATTACTTTTAAATGGAGCGTTAAATGTGTCTCTAAATGTACCGATCTGGGTATTTAGGCGTTTCATTTCCAACTGCTGGCTTTCGAGGGGCGAATGCCAAAGTCTCTTCTTCCTTCGGCAACTTAAGTTTGATTTATGGAAAGATCAATGCTCCTCGTTGTCGCTGGAGGCTTTTCTGAGGGTCGGAGCTGATCTACAGCGCCGGTAAAGAGGAGCAAGTGGACTTCAGCTGCAGTCGCTAATTTCAAGGTGGCACTTTTATGCAGGGTTAAGCCCAGGAATTTGAACACTAAGCTTACGGCTGCATAGCACTGCTAGTCCTACAGTGAAAACCACGTTAACATCAAGTTAACGTGGAGAACCACGCCAACATGGTTCTGGTAGGAGAGGAATCTCAATAGTGTTTTCTTAATTCTGTTTTTGCCACAAAAAGCTCCTTAAAAGAACTACTTGAAGGGCGGCCCATTCAAGTAGTTATCTGATTTATTAGCCATATTAAGATGTGTTGCCTCTCTCTCCCTCAACATGCTGAAGTTTGACTTTATTATGCTGAACGAGTCGAAACTCCAACGGCACCGCGGGCAGCTGCAGACTTCTCGGCTGTTTATTTTTTTCCCCTCAAATGCCTCTTCCCTTCCTCTCCTCCTCTTCTCTCCGTCTCGTTCTAGTCGTCCCCTCTCTGCTCGTGTTGTTCTCTTGCCCGTCATCTTCCTCGGCCGTCGCACGCTCACCGGTCTCTGGGTGGCCGCTCATGAACTGAAGGGTAATCCTGCTGACTGGAGCAGCTCGGCTAATTGGACGATAACGCCTCAAAGAGATAGCCCGCTTCCCCATTTTGTTCCCCAAAATTAGTCTGTTAGTGACACAACACTGAAATTATCTTGCTCCTCCATTCTTCTGTTCATTTGTCTTCTATGGTCTTCAGCTGAATTTCTCCTACCACTGGCATTTCTGTTCATTGTGTTTACAAAGATGCCTTTAGACAGAATTATTTTTATTTTTGCGTGGTACTCTGCAGATTTCCGGTGATGGAGATGGTTAGTTTGGACAGGCAGGAAAACTAGTTCTCTTGTTTTGTACCACTATCTCCCCCTTTTTAAAGCAATATATTTGCTTAAATGAAGGGACTTAATCCATTTCAAATAATACTGCCGAAGAATTCGAAAAGGCATTAGCTCTTCCTTGGTTTGTCGCACGACATAAAACTTTCTAAACGTCAGATTTGGGCGAGTCATTTTGCTTCAAGCAGCTATAAATATTCCTGAGTTCTCTCCCTAGAAAATGAGCTTCTTTAAACTTTTATGTAAGTGCGACTGAAGTTAAGGCATTCGAGAAGAGACTGAGAAAAATTAATGCTCTTCACTTGGTTAATAATTCAAATAATTAAAGTAGTTAATAATGGAGATGCATGATGGAATTTTGCAGCCAAATCTTGCTCCATGCAGATGAAATGCCTTTGTTGCATAAAACCTCTGCTTTGTTATAAATAGTCTCACAGGTTTGACCTTCTCGGTTCGGTTGACCCTGGATGAAAACAAGCCACAGACTCATCAACATAACATTTCAAGTTGAGAAGTAAATGATTACCTCTACTGTGTAAAAGTAAATATAAAGAAATTAAAGAAATCAGGTGATTTGTGGATTTTAACCTTTACTGTTTTAGGTAACTTCAGTTTTTGTGTTCTTTGCCACTAGAATAAAGAACGAAGCTCCTGAAGCCCTCTGTGTGACCAAAGCTTTCGGTTGGGTTCATTCGTTCACCGTTTTTTGTTTTTCGGTCTTCAGCCGATAGATGTTCTTCTCCCCAGAAATACTCGAGGTCCTTAGATCCACTCCAGGTAGACATAAGTTGCTCGAAGCTCAGGAGGAACGTATTGTCCCCTCCGTAGATTCTGGATCTGCCTGGTGATCTGTTCCCACTGGGATGTGCCTGAGACAACCAGGAGCCATTTTGATGACCTCAACTGACTTCTTTCATATCGAGAATCATCGGCCCTGTGAGGGAAGGCTCATCTCGGCCGGTTTCATCTGGGATCTAAAGCATTTGGTCATAATAGATACCTCAAGATCACAATAGAGGGTTGGATTTGGGACAAACCGGTTGGTGGTTTTTAGGACATCTAGAGCAGCGGACACTTAACATATCCTATCGTCAATCACAGGCAACTGACTCTTTCCATCTACATCAACCAATCACACGAGGCGCCAGGACCGTTCTGTCTTGTAATGTTGTCCATGATCTCAACACCTTCAAACTAAGGATTAGCTCAGCCATGAAACCCTACTCACTGTGTAGAAGACAGATTCAATGTCAAACAAGCAGACACAACTCTTATTTTTGGATCAGTTAGCCCATAAAAGCAACCTAAATACTCTTTATTCTCAAAGGACGCCCCAATAAATCACACTAATGGATATGGTGAAAAGTCTTCTCTAGATTCACAAGCTACATGTGGCCTGAACCACCAAAGTCATGAAAGTCTCAGCAATTCCTTGAGAATAACAATCAACATGAGGAAAAAAAGCTAAGTTACAGGACTGAAGGCTCAACCACCAGCAAGCCTCTCTCCAGTTGCCATTTGCAATGATCATCTAATAGCTATTAGTCTTTTCCTTCCCCTGAGGACATCTTGCCAGAGAGAACCTATCAGAAACCAAAGTCCCGCACGACAGATGCTCCAAAATTTTCTGTCGTGGCAGAACTGGAAGAAAAATGAAATTCACGCTCACGCTATCAAAACAGCTTGTTCAGATGTCATGACTTCCATCAAGTCTTTACCCAGAATACTCTTTGTGTGCAATCTGTTCTGTCAAAATCTTTTCCTTTTCCGTCTCATCCTGTGTCTGCCTCCCGCTTAATTCTGGGAGGCAGAATTTTCCGACACTTCGGTCTCGGAGACCAGCTGGAGCCGTCACTGCACCTGATGTCTCTCTCTTACGATGCCGTCTTTTTGTTTCTCAGGAGGGCCCCCCGATGTGGGCAAGATGCTGGGCGGGGAGGAGAAGGAGGAGGACCCCGATGCAGCAAAGAAAGAGGAGGAGCGACAGGAAGCGCTGAGGCAGCAGGAGGAGGAGAGGAAGGCCAAATATGCCAAGATGGAGGCTGAGAGGGAACAGATGAGGCAAGGCATCAGGGACAAGGTATGACGTAAACCACATCTGCCGTCCGAGTTTAGCGAGTCATTAACCAAAGAACAGGACATAGAAATAGATTATTAGATTATTGGAAAAACAATAAATGCCAATTTCCCAGAGAAGTTCTTAATTAACACGCTAACTCATTAAGTTTCAATATTTTTCTAACAAAAATGACTTGATTGAACAGCTCCTGAAAAGTGCAATAATCCAAAAATAATCCACAGCGTGATCATTTACGTTTCTTCTTAAAGCTAGTTTTGACCTGCATTACTGACGTTTGCTATTTTTAGTGGCAGTTTTTTTTTTTTTTTTTTGTCTTTTTGTCATATTTTTAACTTGCTTTTTAAAATGCATCAGACACGGATCAGGAAGTTGTGCAGAACAAAGAGAGACAAAAGGCTGAGATAAAGGACTGGGATTTATCAAACAAAAAAGACAGAGAGCTGTTGAGGAAATATAACTAAATCAGAAGATGATTGCTTATGAATGATTATGTGGCTTACAGCAGGGCATCTCCTGAAAAATGTTCCACCCAAATCAGAACTGGGCTTAAAGTGAGACAAAATGGATTTGAGTTGATTAGTTTCCCTAAAAATGATCCCCTATTAAAGCTCTTCTCGCCCAGATTGAGAAATTATAACAAAAACAGACGTCAGATGCCTGGATAAACAAATCTTCACTCTCAAAAGACGATTCAATAGTTTTTCTACAGGCACTAAAACAATTGCATCAACTGTGGCCGTTCAATTGTCATTTTGGTTGTTTAAAACCTGACTATCAGGTGAAAGAAGGAGTTTTTTTTTTCTCAACAGAAACTTTGTATTGGCTAATTCACGTCGACTTTGGCAATAGTACCAAACCTAGTTGAAAACTGATGATTCAGATTTTCTAGAGTCTACTTCTTGCCCGTTATAAGAAGGTTATGCAACTTCAAAAAATTATAATCTGCCAGCATAAAGTGTTTTATTGCTATTTTGTCCGAATCAGGCGTCCATTTCTCATGTTCTGTAAGAGTTAATTGGCCCATAAAGGCTTCAGTACCTTGAACAGTGTATGGTGTAGTATTAAATCTAGTTCATAGTCAATAGTGTAATTTGTTGAGATTCAAGTGTTTTTGTGATGATCGTTCTATAATTTGTCCAGGAATTTATATGTTATAGTTAAGTCTATAAAGTCTTAACCAACTGGTTGCTGTACAAAATGGAATCTTAATTTTGAGGCAAAATGGCAACGTCTGCGTTCAAAATGGAGGTTCACATTCAATGAGGACCCAATGTGTCACACAGAAACTTCATCCTTTTCTATTTCTTTTTTTTCATTTGTAATTTGTCTTTGCATGACTCACCATTCCTGTTCTGTGTTTTAACGCCAGTACGGGTTGAAGAAGAAAGAGGAGGCCGAGGCCGAGGCGGCGGCGGCTGCGGAGGAGCCCGCCGCCGGCAGCTTGACCCGACCCAAGAAGGCCGTGCCGGCCGGTTGCGGGGATGAGGAGGAAGAAGAAAGCATCATGGACACAGTGATGAAATACCTGCCAGGTCCTCTGCAAGACATGCTAAAGAAGTAGCGTAGCCAGCCAACCAGAGCTAACACTGTCTGGCTGAATTTGCGGGCTCCATTCACAAGGTTGGCTTGAGTCGGGCTTTTATTGCCAATGTAGGTCCAACATAAAATTTAGAGGAGTGTTTCGGTGTCAAATCGCAATTTTGTAGTAGGGAAACTTCTCAGATGTGAACACAAACACTGACTCAACAACCGGGTGAATGTTAGCTGGATGGATGTTAGCTTCAGCCATGTTAGACTTCAAAGCTAACAACACGCGGAGGGCTAAAGTCACTTTTCAGATGGGTTACCCTTCTCGTTTGAGACATTTTGAACTTTTTGTTTTCTCCTCTGCGTTAGCTGCAGTACGGAAAAGTATACCTGTCCACCACCTTCACTCAGTTTGTACATAAAGAAAAAGAACTAAAAAATGTGACGCATACCGTCGAGGTGGGCAAACAATCATAGACATCACATATAAAAGAATACATGAGTGGCTATTTAAAAGACGAAAGAAAAAAAAAACAAGTATCCGAATAAGCCATATTTTAAGAACAATTTAAAGACTACTATTGTGTGTTCCTAAAGTTTATGTCACGCGTGTTCCGTCTGATATTTATGTGAAACCTTTTGCACACAGTGTTACACGTAATCTGTAAAACCTTTCTGTCTGTCTTCCAGACACACTCCCTCAAAGCGCAACGCATCCCACGTTCATATTGTACGGTGTTCAGAAACGTTTCTACTTCCTTGCTCAGTGTCACGTCCTGCATGCCGTCTGTCTGGGGAGTCTGTTGTGTCGGTATGTATTAAAACCCACCTGGTTGCTGTCCATCTTATTTCTTATCATGCAAAAAAAAAAAAAAATATCGAGGCAATAACTTCAGTTTGACTGTGTTTACTTCCATGTTGATATAACCGTTAATAATAATAATAATAATTATAACAACAACAATAATAATAATATCAGTAGTTTAAAAAAAAAAAAGCAATTAGATATGTATGTATTCAGGAAACAAATTTTGATTTGCTTGGTGTCTCTCTTTTTTTCTTTGTTTGTTTTTTGTCATTTTGAGGAAGAATGACTGCTGTAGCTGTTTTACACAACAGCCAAAACCTTAAGCTATCAGCCATAAGACCAGAAGTGACAGTATCTATACTGCTACAATCAGGATCAATGGGAGGGAATACATGACATGTGAATGAGAGAAGGGTTGTTGTTGTTTTTTTGTCTTTGTTTTAGAAATTATATCAAAGAGACCAAGTCTTGTTGGAGAGAGGCCACTTTCCTTCAATACACAATCCCAGCCTGCTGATTTTGTTTTACAGAAAATAACAGAAATTAGTGTTTCGAAGGGTTCGGTCTTACTGTTCTGGATGGAGGTTATGCAGAATGACAAGAGCAATACAGGATTTAATATATGTTTCTGCCTGAGATTCAATAAAGACTTACAATCCTGCTCACGGACACGAGAAGTGTGTTTTTTCTGTGGTCCGACTGACAAAACAGTGTAAACTTATTTTTTTGTGTCTTATTCATCTGGATGTTTTATGGCCTTTTTGGATTTGAATTGGCTTTCTACGTGTTTTGGCCACATCTGCACCCATTAAATGTAAACAACACTTGAGCAGCTTGATATTTTATTTTATTTGTTTGACTACAAGAAATGGGATTACTTTTTTTCATTTTTTTTTATTTTTTATTTTTTATTTATTTTCCATAAAGATGGAAAGGACTGAATTGGGCACTCTGCCAAAAACATAAAAATATAAAAATCAAAAAAAGATTTCTGTGCGCTAGTTGTTTTAAAAAAAACTTGCCATTTTTGAGAGATGGATAGTTTCTGCAGTTATTCATTTACTTGAGAATTTTTGCAGAGTAAGTATTCTGGGAAGCAGGTAATGTTAGGAGTGATTTTACTGCACTGTACTTTTTACTTTTACTACTTTTATATGGACAACATAATACAGACAAAAAAAAAAAGAAAAATACATGCCGTATCTTACACAATTTTTTTTGCCAAACTAGTATTGAATTTCAAAGCAAAAGAGGCATCACGTGAAACAAATCAATTACTTTTCATAAGTTTGATTTTAAGGACGTAATATTTGCTGGGGCAGTTTGGGGTCCAGGTTCTACTGCAGGGTGGCAGTTGCTCCCCTTTGCCCCTCACGATGTGCCCCTTAAATCAAACGTTAAAGTCTCTGTAGCTGAGTAGCATTCGTACCAAACACTTTTTTTTTACTCGAGTAATTTCTTGGATGGCTATCTTTTTAGTTTTGCTTGAGTAAAAATATGTTGAAGCAGCGCTACTCTTCAGTAACAAATGTTGACAACTGTTCTATCTTTTCGGATCGTTTAGGTTTTGTGACTCTGGGTCTCCTGTCTTTTCCAGTGACTTAAAGAAATGCTTCGATTGAAATATCATGTTATTTGGAGCATGTTAAAAATATATAATTCTGGGGGAAAGAGAAATGGGTAAAAAAAACAAAGAACAATTAAAAGCAGTTAAAGCTAAATATCTGTAGATCCAACTGAGACTCTCTATATGCCATTAAATATACAACCCAACTTACCAAAAATTTAACAACTTCAAGTGATTATAATTGAGTCCAGCATTTACTTTCAAGTCTTTCAAAAGCATGCTTTACATGTTGAGAGGATGTGAAGATTTGCAGGGGTTTATCAGGGTTCCTGAAAAGACAGTTTTAGAGTTAGGCTGTCCTGTTTGCAACAGATTTTACATTTAAAGGGGGAAGAAATAGAAAAATAAATACATTAAGAAAAAAACACCGACCCTGTACGACTCACTTGAAAAGTCTGCAAAGAGATTGCCTTTGGTTTTGCAACGCTGAAAAAAAGCCTGGACCAGTTTCCTGCAGGTATTACAGTCCGAATGAGAAAAGATTAGCCATTTTTCAAAGCACTAAGCTCACTGAATGAAATTTCAGGATGAGAGTCTCATTTTTAAGCACAGTGGATTTGAGAACTTGTGTAGAAATCTGTTGCAGTTTTATTAGTTTATAACAGCGTGGAGCAGATGTGTTTGATGAGGTCATGGTAAACTAATAAAGACCAGAGTGAAAAAACATAACGCTGCCACTGCGCCATTTGGCCACCAGGTGTTACTCTGGTCTTAATGTCAGATCGCAGCAGCTTACAGCACAAAGACTATTCTAAATTAAATGATGAACATGCAACAAAACTAAATCTCAAACTTTATTAAACTCATACAAACACTTTCAACTAACAACTGTGCGTCCTACATAAAAAAAAAACGAAAAAAAAACAGTCAAGCGCTAAACCAGAAAAGAAAAAAAAAGACACAGGAACAGAGTAGTAAAGTGTTCAAAGTCGAGTGCTTCAGCACTCGGTTACAAATGTTTACATCCATTTTTAACATTTGTTGAATCAGACAAGCTGGTAACAAAGCACTGATGTGAATTTGAGAATACATGGATTATCTACCCTTAGGATCTGTGTTGGGTAAAACTGTTCGAATATAAAACATGCCTTATGAACACAGCTTGTCATTTATGATTTCATACATCTGTGGGTTTTACCAGAGCTTTACAAATTATTAGTTGGGCCGATAAACCCCCCCAGCTTTCAATTGATGTCACAAGGAGACATTCCCAGTGATTTAGAGTTGGCTGTACTTTTAAAAATTGAAATAGAGGGAACTATATTTTTTGATGGTTAAAACTAAAATGGTATTTTCTTTGGGGCATCCTGAAAATTACAGCTAACCAGTTATAGATGCATATAAATACAGTAAATATCTTTTGCAACAGGAAGTACTAAAAACAAAAAAGTTATTCACCAAACAAAAAGAGTAACCTGAATCCATTCAGATATGCATTTTTGTCTTCTGAAGCTTTTTCTTTTTATTTCATAAAGGACAGAAAGTTGCGTCGCCTTCCAGACAAATTTAAGAAAGCAATTCTTTTCGTTAAAAAATGACAAGCTGTCTTTAAAGCTTTAAATCTTTTACCAGGTTTTTCTCAAATAAATATGATACATATAAAGTGACACGTCTCACAATAGAAAGCTTTAAAACCGTCGAAGTATGTGCAGAACGGAGCCTCTGACTGAAAAATAATGCACCGCCTCAGATCTTTAGAACAATTCTTATATATATCTTTATTGTCTTTTGAGTCTGAGCTTCATCGTTGTCTTTAAAGAATATACTATTACGTTGACAAGAAGGGAAGTAAAAGTAAGGGCAACACGTCCCCTTGACGAAGCAGAACTCACTGAATTGACATCACAAACAGGAAAAAAAAGGACCATTTATTTTCAAAACTAGACTCTCATTGCTGACACAAAGCGTGCATCTCCTGGTTGGTGAGCACAAAGAGCTGCTGCCTTTAAGATCTTAGCCAATCCAGATGCACAAAAATAATTATTTTCCACAAGGTTTACCAAACGGTAAAGATGGTTGATGATGGAGGTCATGGACGATTGGAGGAGGATGAAGGTAGCCACTGTTTGTTTGTTTGGTTTTTTTTTTTAGACATTTGTCCGACACTTCGGGAAGATGGGTCCTCCCTCAAGCCTTCTCTTTCTGACTGCAGACGGAAAGAACAACTCAGTTACAAAGACAAGACGAGCACACAACTAATAATACTTTGATCAGATGTGAATTTCACAAATCTGTATGGAAAGGAGGGAAGAAGACAGATATTTTGTTTTGAAGAAAAAATACAAGAAGTCTCAAATGAATGAGAAAATGTAGAGTTATGGATGCACCTCGATCTGAATAGACCATGCCTACTGCGAAACACATGGAAGAATAAAGCGAAAAAGCTTCAAGATAGGTCTTATGTTAAGGCAGGGAAATTTCTAACTTTATCTGGTCATTTGCAGGAAAGAAACAGCTGGAAAACAGAGAGCATTTAAAATACATTTTCCAAAACTCTGAAATTGGGCAGTGGGAAAACAAAGAAACAGAGGGATAGAAATGTTGGAAAACAAAAAAAAAAAAGAAGAGAAATGTGAGATACTGACCAGAAAACATAAAGAAAACAACACAAACAAAAACTTTTATTTTGAAGTTTAAAGGATCTGGAAGTTGAACACCCTTTGAACAACTGGTGCCATGATGATCCTCGGGGTCATTTATGAGCGAATGAATGTCCGATGCGGCGCTAATGAATCAGAACTTCTTTTGTTGTCGTTGTGCACAAAGACAGTACAACAAAATTACTTTTGCAACATTTGTATTGGGTATAAAAATTGGATTATATTATTATTATTAAAATGTAATTTCTGGGAGTTTGGTTCCAAGTACGGTCAACTCAGTAACGGAGAAGTTAGTGATTGCCATAGATGGAAGGCATTTGATCAGATTGCAGTTCACAATGATCTGAGTAGCGTGGCAGACTGGGTCGACTACGACTCAATCCTGGATTACAGACAGATGAGTGGGTAAGAGTTTATGTCCTTGAAGCTAAACACAAGACCAATGACTCATTTATGTGATTTTTATTACAAAAACAGATGACCAACATCCAGAAATAGCTATCCAAAGGTCAATTTTGTTGTTTGCCAGCCGCCAAAAGACATCAGAGAAGAAGAAGAACCACTATCCAAAGGGTGATCCGGTTTTAGGCTACTGAGCGCACCAGGAATGTAAATGAACAGAGTGAATCGAGCACATTAAGGAAACAGAAAGGTGGAAAAACCCACAACAGAACAGAAGAGATGTCTTTAGGTTTCTTTGAAAAGCAAAATTTCCATAGAAAAGTAAAAAAAAGTGAAGGGGTCCTGCAGATCAGCAATAAAGCTCAAGAAGACGAGACATCCAGAAGCTGCATCGGTAAGTGGAATTGTTCTCTCGAAGAGCCGGAAACAACAGCATCATTAAAAAGAAAAGAATCAATGGGAGGCACTGCGGGAGGGCGAAGCAGAAAAGCTCAGAAGGCGGCAGAGGAGCCGGCAGCGTAAAAAACAGGAAAGGGAGAGGAGTTGCCGGCAGAAGAAAGGGAAACCTGAGTGACTGCACACCGTGGCGGCTGCGTCTCATGTGCGTGTTTTTCCGGCTTTACTTAGTCTTGCACTTGAACTTTTTTCCAAAGGCTCTCTCCAGCTCGGGAACGGACAGAGTGAAGGTGAAGGAGCCGTCCGATTCTGACCTGACGACCCGGGCTTTAAGACGACGACGGCGACGAGGTGGCGGAGGAAAAACAACGTTAATTGTGGCAGATGGAAACACTTAACTCCACTTAGAGATTCACATTACAAACCTCAAAAGGGTGTTTGCTAACCGACATCATGAAGTTTAAATCCAAGTTTTTATCTAAAGTAATCCATTAAATGACTTGTACATGCAAGAGGGCAGAAAACACTTCCTTTCCTCGTTACATTTTGTTCTCTTCTGTCTTTTCTTAGTTCTTATGTCACGACTTGGGAAGGCTCTGTTTTCACTGGCCGTCCCAAGTGAGTTACCAGCTGATGATATCACTGCAGCTCTCCTATTGGGCTCTGAAGTCGAACTCCAGCAGACAGAGTGGAGATAAGGTGTCAGCGGCTCTGACACACACATCAGCCTTCGCTGCCAAAGGCAACGTACCGCTGACAGATTGTATGGGGTTACATAAGCAGCTCGAGTTGTAAGACCAGCATTAGCATCACAACGTTTACTTTCCCCGAAACGCCCAGGTTTGCATAATGCATTGACAGATCCTACGCACGCAGGTGTGGATGTTTGTGTCAAACCCACCCAAGTCGTTGTTGTTCATCATGGCGTTGGAGCCTCGCAGGCGCGGGCCCTGTTGAGTGAAGTGGTAGCCGAACTTTAACAAGGTGGTGTTTTTCTCCAGAATGCTGGCTATCTCCATCTCCACTTTGTTTCCCAGCGGCTGGCTCTGGAAGGAGGGAGCAACGCAAAGAGAGCAGAAGAAGAAGAAGAGAAGGAGAAGAAGAGGGGTTAAGAAACCACTGGCATCCCAAGGAAGCTTTGGCTTCTGATTGGGGGATTCCCTTTACAAATGCAATGCTTCAAATTGTGTAATCATCAACTTTTATAAGTTTTATTTTATTTTTTTTAAACTTTTATTCTCTATTTATTAGTTTTGGCACACTTTGAGCGCACCAAAATTGCACAAACTTGAAGCGTCAGACGCGTTTTTGACGCGCGTAACGTGTTTGGTGTGAATTTTTTACAGCTGGTCAGACACTTGTCCATTTCACACTTGCTGGCTTTGCTAACTATGCTAGCTTGAGGAACAATATAGTTTGATCAATTTAACTGGCTTTGCTCAATTTATCAGAAAGAAAAGCATGGCAAGTAACATTTCTAAACATTATTTTATACATCTGAACAACTTATATCCTATAATATTTATTGAAAAACAAATTTGATTAAAAAAAAATGTAATTAAACATTTTTAAAAAATCCATTTTTGGTAACACTTTATTTGAAGGGGTGTTCATAAGACTGCATGAACATGAAGGAGTCTTTATGAATGTCTGTGACTGTAGTCCTGAAGTGTCATTCAGTAAATAATGACTTTAATGCGGAGTTGTGCTAAAAGCTGCATTAAAAGTGCATTAAAAGTGCCGAGGTTGTTTTATTTGGTAAATAATAACACTTCAATGCAAAACTGGCACTTTTAATTTCATTTCAGTGCAACTTTTAAAGCCACTTTGCATTAAAGTTTCATTATTTACCGAGTGACACTTCATAACAACAGTCAAGACTCCTCCATGTTCATGACAGCCATGCTACGTCATTTATGACAGTGTCATGTCAAACCTAGGCACACGCCTTCCGATAGTGTTAACCAATTTTTATTTTTAATTTTTAGATTTTTTTTTTTCCATCTTCCCTCCAATTTTCTGAGGACCGCACTTTGGAAAAAAAAACGAAAACAAAACTAAACTACAAACGCAGAGATGGCAGAAAAAGCGTTTCTCTTCGTCTCCTGCTTTCTAAGCGATAAATATGGAAAAAGAACAAATGCCGAGGCGTGTTATGAAAAACGAGTGAGTCACTGATGCATAACTGCAGCGTGACATCACTGTGTAATCTAAAAGGCATTAGGCTGAAGTGGTACAAATGGCTTGTGTGAAGTGAATCCGCCCGCAGCGAGCGGCGTGTTGGAGTCGGCTGGTACCTGATTGTCGATTTTAATCTCCAGTAGTGTGGTGTTATTCTGCAGCGATTCAATCAGGGACAGGATTCCAGCCCCGGTGATGAAGTTTGACTCGACATTCAGACTCTTCAGAGTCGAGTTCACCTTCAGCATCTCTGCCAGTGCCTGCGGAGAAACGGTGCAGGAGTTTAGTTAACCGTTTGCCGTGAAGGGAGGTTAGTTTGTGTCCATTCAGGTGAAATCCCCGGATGGCTTACAAATGCTACCGGGTCGTTGCTCCTTGTTCCAACAATGCTGAACCTTTCCACCACCGTGTTCTTCATCAGCGCTTCGGCGTAAGCCTTCAGTGTTGGGATGGGGATGTTCTGGGTGACAAGGAGAACACGGTGACAGAGCAACACGTTGCATCTCTGAGCAAGACGACTTAAAAACCTCAAAAGCTTCGAACGTAAATAGATTTGAAGCCATGCCTATCCACCGGTTTCAATTTAAAATACTTTTCCGACATTAAAACTGGATTTACGCTTTGACTGCACGTTACGGCCGTGCAGTTAAACCGATTTAAAAACACCGACCGTGTGGAGGAAAGTGAGGCTTACAGAAAATGCAGCGTTCTAGCAGAATTTTAGTTTTTCAAAATACAGGTTTTGTCAGATGTGGACACTGTCAATGATTCACTTATAAGGCTGAAACATAATTAAAAAGAAAACATTGAAATTATGACACATATCCATTAAAACTGAAATGATTTCTTCTGCACAGTTTATAATGTTTTCATTTGACCATTTTACATTACCGAACTCTAAGAATGCATTGATGAGACATTACGAAACAGCAAAAGGTTTATTTCAATAGTTTAATTGGAAAATAATTTGTGTCTTACTTTTGTGCAGATGGATATAAAATTAATTAGTATTTCATTTTGATAGTTTAATTGTAGGACACAATGCTTTTCTTTTCTTTTTTTTTTTTAAATGAGAAATTTTCTAATTTGAAGAACAATGTGCAGGATGTATTTGGTCTTTTTCTTCTTTTTTTGTTTCTGAACTATCTGTAGATCTCGCACAGTGGATTTTTCGGTCATACGGTCCGTTGTCGTTATTGCGCGCGATGAAACATTCATTCCCACCTTTATGTTGTTGAGGTTGACCTCCAGCAGGTCAGGATCGTTCCTCTTTATCCTCATCAGGGTTTCCTCCACGTCTGTGGAGTTGGGCTCCTCGTCGGGGACTGGTTTGTACTGGGTACACTGGATCACACCTGGGAGGCAACACGAGATTAGCTGCTGCTGCAAAGAAATGAATCTGAGGGGAACAAAACTGTTTTCGTTGGACACAGAATAAGACAGTCTTTACTCATGTCATTCTTTGTGCCTTGGACAGAGGGTCCCATCCAAACAACAAAGCTAAACTTCAAAACGCCATTGAGAATTTTTCTTTATTTCTTCGATACAGTTAAGTTTATGACAAACACATTAGGATTACCATGCTACAATAAGTCAGTGGTGTTCTCTTCCCATTTATCACTGTTCATTTGAAAACCTTGACCAACACTTTCAGCTGGCGGTTCGGATATCTGCTGAATAAATGTGGAAGTGTTGAGCTCTCACACAGTTTGCGGCTGAGAAAGACCAACACAAAGCGTCAGAAGATACACAACGGCTTTCAAAGTGTGTGCGTGTCCAAGTGACTGTACAAATCTGTACAATAGTTTGTACAGATCCCTCATGTTTTTCCCAGGAGAAAACATGAGGGATTTGAGCCTGAATCAAAAGCAACCCCTTGCCCCCCTCAAAAACCTCCAAAGAGCTAAAGATAATTGTCTATTTTAAAGTTAGCGTTCTCGTTCTGACTGACTGAATGACTGTATCATTTAATCCAAGCCTGCTCTCGTCAGCGTTTCTGTGCCTGGCGCCACATAAACGTGTTTCTGTCAGATGAATGCTGGTCCTGCTTCAAATGTTTCCACGCAATCCGATAAACTTTGAGTGAGTTCATACGTACAGCGTGAGCAGATGTGTGTGTGTGTGTGTGTTTTACGTACTGTTGAGGCCCTGCTTGTTGACTATGGTGCTGCTGGCCAGCGCTTCGTAGTACTGCTGGTTGCTCATCAGGGTGTGCATGCCCAGGATAGCTGACGAAGCAGAAGACACCAGAATGACAATCAATCAATAATGATAGATAAAAAGGCCTAAAGCACTTAGTGGTATTTATGATGAGTGAGCAGACTCCAAAACTTATTCACATTTCCATGCTTTCCCAGACTCAAATATAAAAAGTTTTACATCCTTTTAAAACATATTTTTATACATATTTTGGTTTTTGTTTGTCTGAAGACAAGAAACAAAAATGTGAATTGCAGACAAATAATAGAATAATAATAATAACTATCATTATTATTATTATAATAATAAATCAAATCATTTTTAGCGTGAAAAGAACTTGCAGAAAAACTGAAACGTCGGACTCACTAAGACAAATTTAGTTTTTATTTCAGTCAATTAAAGAAATGCATGTCTACACTTATGCAAAAAGCATAAAGTCAGAAATTTTAAGTCACATTTTTTAGTGTAAGTAATGCAGTAAATTGCAATTAATTTTTTATTAACTAATCAGAATTGATAATTCTGATTAATCCAAATCTGTCCACATTCTGTAGTGCAAAACTACATACAATAAAACACAACAATAGTTTCAATTCAGGAATGCTGGACGCAAATAATTCATGCTGTCCTAAATCATAAATAGATATTTTTTTTATGCCATGTCAAAACAATCAAACCCGTTTAGCTGCTCTAAGCTCTGTGCGCGTTTCCTCGTTTATTTTGATGATTTATTCTCGATGGTGAACCTGCAGGTCCTTGAGGTTGGAAGGCGTCTTTGCCATCACCCTAATCTTTAGCCACTTCCACATAAACATTACTTCCAACCAGAAGAAACATCTTCCCAAAAAAATCAAAACATTAGCTTAAACCCGAATCTAGCAGGGGTGTGAGTAGGTCTGGGCTTTACTATCGGTATGAAATGCAGATTGAGATGAAATGTTACTGCAGGGGTACGAAACTAATTGAGATTTTTCATGGCAAACATTGTTTGTTGCTCAGGCATCGGCAAACGCGTCACATCTAGAAAACGTAGCACCAAGGTTCACAAGGAGGAATGAACGAGAACGTGGGGTTTTTGTTAACAAAACAAAACCTCATTAACAGGAGAGGGATTGTCAAATATTCCATACAAAAACAGTGCGGTGTGATTAGATACCCAGGATGCTGCTCAGTTAATGGACAGAGATCCAGCAGAAGCAGGAGAGGAGAAAATGGTGAAACCGATGGAGAAATGAAGGGGTGGGAAGAGGAGGGAAGGTGGAAGGAATGCTAAAGGAAATGGAGAAATGAAGAGTTAGTACGAGGGGAAACAAGGGCTGGAAAGGCCGAAGACATCTTCATTACTCATTACAAAGTAAGTATGTGGAAGACATTTCTGATGTGTTTCATTAGAGGGGATCCAAGTCCGGATGAACTACCTGCAATGTCGCAGAGTTCTGCATCCGAGGCGCTGGCCAGGGCTTCCTCCAGCTCCGGCTCCAGGGTCACGTTCTCTATGGTGGGGTCCACCCTCTGTTTTGGCACCCACGCCTTTCCTGTGGTCGGTGGGAAACAGTTTCATACAAAGCAATTCGCTGCTCTGTGGCACCAGAACCAAACAACCGGATCATACCGTCTGAAAGAAGGTCGCGTGTTTACCTGAACCGATGTAAAGCTGCAGCTGAGCACTCCGTTAAGTGTTTTACTGATACTTAAGCAGAATTTGGTTGTGAAAGAAGACATGAAATATTCCAACTGTGAAGTGGTAAGAATGAACTTTTATTTACCTTCAATACAAACCTTGATATCCTTATAGGTTTTTCAAAAGCAGCGGTACAAAAAAGGCACTGAGCCCCCCACCCAAAAAACAACAAAGCGTTTTGAGATCCCCAGAAGTTTTGTTCCTTCCGATGAAAATCCAAAATTCAAAGGAATCTGCTTTGCTGATGCAAAATGATTAATGGTTTCTATCGAGGAAACGCTGGTTCCTACCTCTCTTCTCGCCGGTAAACGGCACCAGGTCTTCTCGGTCAGGATGCTCCTTGGCCTGCTTCTCCAGGTGGGCCAGCAGGTTGTCTCTCTGAAACGTTCCTGTTGGTGCTTTCTTGGTCTGGTCCTTCTGCCGAAGGCCGGCAGGCAGCAACGCATTCTAGGCAGAAAGGGAAATTTAGACTGTTTTAAAATTTGTCTTTCTCGGATCAGGCAAATCCTGACCCGTCGTCTTCTCTCTTCCGTCTGAGAGAAGAATACGGTTTTCTTGTGTTAAAAGTAGCAGTATTTCACCCTTATAGACAACTTTTTTTTTCTTGTTTTCTTTTACATATTTGTTAAAGCTGTCGCTATTTAACAGTCTGTTAAATTATCCAGCTCATTGTCGTCTCTTTGGTCCTATTGACATCTGCAGAAATACAACATGTTGTACGACCCTCCTCCTGGCTCAATCAGAGCCAGGAGGAGGGTCGTAACGCTGTCAATCACACCTGTGTACACCCTGACTCTTGCTAAAGTTCCTCAGAGCGGATTCTGGCGTGAATGTGCAGGCTAATTAGCATGACGGTAAAAAAACTGTTTTTCTGTAACGGTAAGTTGTTTCTCCGCCATTAGCACATTTAGCAACGCTTACCCAAAACTGATTGTCAGTGCAAATCTGTCCTCCTACCTCTGATTGTTTTTTCCTCACAAACAGAAGGAAGACCAGCTTGATATTTTCTCAGGTTATCTGTCTCGTGTTATGCACTGCATACATAGTGACAGTTTTTCTATCAGAAAAACCTCTGAGACATTATGCCGTCTTGGTGGTCGGAGTTCAGAGCTTTTAAAGACGTCGCACCTGAGTTGAGCGTATTGCAAGTTGGCAAAAGGTGTGTATTTCTACTGCAATTAGCAACACAAGCTAACAGTTTTCTCTCCATGTTCTGTAACACAAAATGAGATGCAAACTATCAGAAATTCTGAATTTACAGTTTTGCTAGCAATGTCACGAGAGAGAGAGACAGACAGAGAGAGCAACACTTTCACCAGGTAACAGGAAGGCTGAATGAAGTAAAGTAATCATGTCCTGTTTAATCCCTTTGAGCTGTAATGGAGAAAGCTGGATTTGGCAGGCAAGGATCCATCTTCTCCACATGTTTCTGTGGATACGGCTCTTAATCTGCGTCTTTGCTTTAAAATGTCAGGCCAAGTTGGATTTACGGCAACCGCTCACACGCAAGTTATAAATGATAATGACCACTCACACCAGAAAGGCTAGAAAGAAAGAAAGAAAAAAAAAAGAACATCCACAAATCAAAAGAAATTCAAACTGCCAGAAAAGTGGGACACAAAACAGATACTGCTAGTAAATATAACTCCCTCATCAATCTTCCTCTTATCTTTCTTCTGCCCAGCTGAGGGATCAAGGAGTTTCCCACACCGTTACAATGGATTGGTTTTTTCATAATGGACCAAGAGTGAAAACCAGATCTCTTTGAGGAACTACTTATAGCTCCATATCTTATCAGGGTTCTCAGCACTCCCAAAGTCTCTACGCACACCAGTCTGCCCCCTTCTCTCTCTCTCTCTCTCTCTCTCTCTCTGTCTCTCTCTCTTTCTCTCGTCAGTCCACCCCTCAGGGTTATTCCTGTAAACAAAAGCCGGCGTGGAGCAACAATCCTGCCGCAAAAGATTTTCAAGAGCAATTTGCAGTCGGCGAGAGGCGCACTGTCCCTGCCTAGTTTTCTCTGGTGCTCTCGGCTCTGGATGACCAGCTTCAGTACCGACTTATTTTTAACAACAGCAGAATCTGCTTCTCTCATCTTACACAGCTGAATCCCTCGCCGAGCCTGCCGGCCACAGGCAGGGGCCAGTTCCCGGTATCGAGGCTTAACAAGATTTTTAAAAAAAACAACAACAAAAAGAAAATAAAAATTGTGACATTTCTAAATTAATTAATAATACAACTTTAAAAAAAAGATGAACCCCTCCTCACAGGCGAAACAACTCAAATCACTGGTGCTAATTTTTGACTTTGCAGCTTTATGAATCCACCCCACAGGCGAGAATGTTGACGAAACCTATGGCTTCAATTTTTATGTCAACAAAATCAACCCCGTCAGCCGGCAAATAAAAGGTGCTTTTGCCTTGAGCACAAACCAAAGAACACGAATGGGGCAGTAAATAAAGCAGCATGTTTCAATAGATATAAACACAAAGAGTCGAGCCAAGTCCAGAAGTCCACCAGAAAGACAAGGACTCAATGTTCTCCTGATGACAGTATTATTGCGCTCATGCTCAGATAAAACAGCTGGCACTGTAGGGGTTTTTTTGTCCTACGTGGGACTTTTTCAGAGGTTTTACCAGAAGTGATGCAGGACGCGTCTCTCCACGTCACATCTCTGACGTGGTGTCCCCCCCACCCCCGTTCTCCAGCCCTCCCTGACAGTTGTCACAAACGGGGCACAAACAAATCCAGGCGCGCGCGGCGTCCCGTTTACGTCACGGAAGGAAGGCCCTGCAGTCGCTCACCGCGACTGGCATCCGTCTCGCTAACGCACATGCACGGTCCTCCACTGGAGCCCCGCCACCAGTCATTCCCTTGGCATGGAGCGGGGGCTCCTGTCTCGGCAGAAGCAGCGAGACATCCATCTGGAAGCTAATATGGCTCCCCTCACAACCAGGGCTCACGATAAGTAACAGTGGGATGCTACTGCTCGCAGAAATGCTGTTTGCACAAACACAACACAGCTACCCGTGATGCATGGCAAAACTATATATGCATCTTTCACATGGTTTATTTATTTCACATTTCAGCCACGAACTTAAGAATAAGAGGACAGGAATAAAGTTTGTACTTTTTAAAAAAAATGTTTTTGCTCTGTGTGTGAAGTTCATCTGGTAGAAATCAAAACAACTAGCTCACAGCATTTTAATTAAAAAGAAAAAAAAAGGTTGCTGTGGGCCTTGTTAACGGCTCCTCTAAGACAGCGTGACCCCATAACTTTGCAGAGAGGAGAAAAGTAACCTGACTCTTTGTTTTGGACCAGAGTGTGGTAAACTCACGTCAGGGTCGAGCTCCTCCAGCTCGTCCTCTAACCGCTGCAGCTCCTCCTCTGACAGCTTCTTCAGCAGCTCGTCCTCGTCTACGTCCCGGTACTTGTCCATCTCCTTCTTCAGCAGCGACATGGCGAGCCGCGCGCCTGGAAGCAAACGCCGTCGGTTTCAAACGCAAGAGGCACTCGAGGCCAAGCGATTGGGAATCACACACGAGCTCATCTCGACGTTGTTTCGTTTATATGGGCCGGTGGAACAAATTGGAGCTGCATCCTCACCTCCACGTCCTCCCCGAAGCAGAAAGACGAGTCCAAAGAGACAGTCGAGCGGGAGAATGTGGACTCGGTTTGAAAATGTCTAGAAGGATGGAGGCTGTGGACTGAACAGAGGAAAAAAATACAGATCAAGAACCAGGAATTTGGAAACAGCAGCAAAAAAAAGAACAATGATAATTTACATTCACCTCAGTGATGCTCACCCACGTCAACGGGAGGCTCGGGCCAAAAGGCAGCCGGGTGTCCAAACTGTCACAGCGACGGCGCAGCAGCTGCAAGCAGCAGAGGAATAAAGGTTCTCTGCATAAAAAATGTGTCCCGCATCACACCATGATGACGATGATGTGACAATCGTCATCACATCTGCAGTCGCTCGTTATTTACTGAGTAGCTGATAAATATCTACACAAGATGAGACGCTGCGCTCTCCTGAAACACACCGTGAACAGACGCTGTAAGGAATTGAGGGAACTGTGACACAATGGGAAGCCTGGCCATCTTGCAATTCAAAGGTTGTGGGTCTAATTCCGGTTTCCTCCAGTCGATTGGCGATGCCCAACCTGGGAACGGCACCAAGCCGCAACTTTCCTCCTGCTCTTGTGTGAATCTAGTGTGGAGCATTCCCACTTGACTTCTCTGGAAATGCAACACGATTCCGCTTAGAGGGTCGCAACATGTTCAAGTAAACGGCGTTATCTATTATAGTTACAGTGTGTAACTTTTCTGAACATGGATTTTTTTTTTTTTTTTACATATTTTTTTTTAAAACAATGACTTTTTCAGAGGTCATAAAGCAGGTAATCTGTGAAGTAAATCCCATGCCCTTCCGTCTGCAGGTCTGAAACAACCAATCAGAACCTGGAAGAAGGCCTTAGCGCTGTCAATCATGCTTGCGTACACACTGCTCACACGCTGTCCCTCTCTCTGCTCTGCTTTAGTGTCTTCTGGACAGCTAACAATGTCATGAATGCTAAGGCTGATTAGCATGACTGTGGATAAACAGCTTTTCTGGAATGGTGAGTTGTTTCTCTGCCATTAGCACATGGAGCAGCACCTACACTAGCATAATTGGTGCTGTGATTGGTTGTTTTTGATCAAAAATGGTGCATTTCTGTAGGATGCTGTATAGCTCAGGGAGGAAGAGTAGCTTGATTATCTGAGTAGCTGTCTTATAACATACAGTCATGCCATGTTGGCTGTTTTAACAAATATGTAAAAAAAACTTTCTTTTTTTTTCTAATAAGAATCACAAACTGTAGCTTTAAATATGGTGAATGTCCAATGCAGCTCCAACGTCCTGGCCCAACTAATCTGGATTTATAATAAATGGGAGTTTACTAATTATTCCTTTGCTGAACCAGAGACAACACACTAAAAGTGAAAATGTGTTTCATGCCAAGATGACTTAGGGGACCCAACAGTTTGTTTCCGCCTTCAAAAGTTCCTTCAAACGCTACGGCAAGGCATACGTGTTCAGATGCACTTGACAAATATGTTCCTGCATGATAATTTTGGAGTCTGCAGTGAATTATCAATCACAAAAATCTTTGCATGAAACGAGTATAGATAAGATGCAAGCTGTTCTTTTTTCCCCTCTGTCTGCCAGCAGGTGTTTTTCCATGGTCAGGAGAAGCGAGGTCAAACCTACCTTTATTTTGTTCTGCTTTCTCCGAGATCAGCGAGAGGACAGGTTACCAAAACATAAGATCAAGAACTGGGCCGGAGTCCAAATAACACTGTCTGCAAGTCTACTGGAAGACACTGGTGATATCAAACAGACCACTTTCCTGTATCTGAGTTCCTACAAGCCTCTGCTTCAAAACGGGACCCGCAAACTCCAAACCCAAACTGCAAGAGACTGATGCGCCTGAAACGGTGTTAACAGCAGAAGTATTTTTCTTCTTGTATGAAATACTCGTGTTTCAGTAATCAGAGGGGTTAAAAGCTTTTAATTATCGGGAAAACTGGATGGGAGGAGAGTTGAAAATGTCATAATGCTGCCTGTCAACTAACAGTGAAGGAGATTCAACTGGAGAATGCTGTGTTAATCTATATCATTGTGGTCTTTGTGTGAAGTGGCTTTTATTGGCGTTTCCTAGAGCTGTGTCTTTGGTGCAGCGTGGTGGAAATGTTTAAATACAGCCGTATGAAGGGTATGCTGGTTTTGGAATTACATATTCAAGCTCAAATGAATACATAAACCCACATCACATTTTTGTTCGGCGTCCTTTAGCAAGTTGCAAAGAAAACAAACATTTTGTAACCATCGGCAAGCCTTTTGGTATGATTCTGGTGGGATATTTTTCCCACTTGTTTTTTCAGAAATAGAAGAGTTTTTTTTATGTTCTTTTTAGCAAGGACTTGTCTTTTATTCATAATTAGTATGTCTGTTCATGTAGCTGTTATTTGAGGTGAAGTTAAATATACGGAAGCAGTCGCCTCATCTTAATCACCAACCCACTTTGTGCAACGTACCACTACTACTGGCAGCTGAACTAACCCTCAGCATGATATAACCACCACCATGCTCAACACTGAAAGCCTCATTGACAAACACTTTTTGTCCTGGTGGACAACGAGCGCTGTGGTCTGACAACAAAACCTTCGAGAAGCCTTTAGAAGAGTGTCGATGTTTGAATGCGTTAGAGCAGAAGCTTCCTTCTACTGCAGGGACCCCTCAGTACAAAGTCATGCAAAACGAGCTACCGGCACTCTGTGGGTTATGACTGAAGTGTTTGAGTCGAACAGAACAGCAACATCCTTCAGTCTGAGAGTGAGAGGCTCAGACGGTTGAACCTTGGAGACAGTTGCAGGTGAAGTCGAAACCAAACGCCCAACACGCCGTCATATCGGTGCGACGACAAACAACGACGCGCTCAAATTTCCCATGCTTGTCGCAACCAGTGAGGTTTTCCCGCTAACCCGGGCGATGAACTGTGTTGTGTAACCCCAGAAGATCTACCACAACAGTGCCATTGTTCTACTGACCTACAACAGAACAGGTCCCAGGTATGGCGCGGTACAAGTCAGTTGTCTGGGTCACTTTTTAGCATATCGAACCACGCTGTACTGTTCAGTGGAAAGAGGCCATTTGCTAATTCTGCTTTTGAAAACGGCGACTCTCAGCCGGGAAATATAAATGATTATTGTTAAAATAAGCCTTCAGACAGAATCTGACAGTCGGGCAGAAACTGTGCAGTTTCGTTGCAACTTCCCCAAACTACGTTTAAGCAAATGTTGGTGTATGTATTAGAGGATGTGTAATTTTGACAATATGTGAATTCAAGATAACCCACATAAAACTTAAGGATATTGTTTGGGACATTTTATCGCGCCATATTTTGAATTTTGTAATATAATTAAAATCCTAATGCTAATGCGACTTTCAATAGGTGTCTGCGCTTGAGATCAATCACTAAAATGTCTCACGCAGATCATTAAATGCTCAGGAAAACTGGAATTTATTCATTGCAGCTGAACACATTTAGGAGCAACATGTCACGTCAGGACGCTGCATTACTTCAGCTGTTGAATTGTACGGATTTCTCAAATGGTGCAGCAGAAAACAGCTGAGGGACAACTGGTCCGCCTCTGTTAGCCACATGTCATAACATGCATAAGAGTGCTTGGTCTTCTGCATTAAAGTGTCCACTTCGCAGATGAACAGTGGGTATTAAAACAATACGTGGGAGCACGTTGGTGTGGACAGATGAACCGAGAGCTGCACACGTCACAAACTCTTGCCAAACAAAGTTGTCGGTTTTTGTTTGTGAAGACAGCATTTTGTTGATTTTGGAGACCACCGTGTGTCATCATAACTTGTGTGATGAGTGAAATGTAACAAACCCACTCTGAGCTTTCTTGGACTTGACCGCAATCCACAGGGGTCAAAATGTCATGTTTCATCAAGGTTACCTCAGTCCACTGGATGTGTGCATGGGGTCAGGTTTGCATTTTGAAATGTACATTGTTTAGGTATAACTCTGGTGACTACTGATGGGAAGCCAATATGAAACATTGAGTGACAAGAATATTCCTCCATGTACAAGAAACAAAGTGCTCATCCAAACTCAAAGGAAAAATCATGGCTGCTCATGAACTAGTTTGTTGTGGAAGTATACATTTAATTTCTGCAAACCTGTTTCACAAGCAAAAACGTGGAAACTTCCGCCATATAAAGTGGAAGTTTTTCCACGCATTTTTCCAAGAGGACGCTCTTAAAGCGCCGCCGCGTTGAATAAAACTTTCTCCGCGCAAAAGCAACACCGTCCGCTAGAAAAAAGCACCTTCACCCATTTGACTGCTTTATTGCTCGCAGACAGCAACTTTTGCATTAATTTACGTACCTCCTCCGGCGCTATTAATAGCCGGTCCGGCTCTGCTGGGTGACAGCAACGAAATACTTTGACCAGATATGGTTTCCCTTCGGAGCCGCAGTGAGAGCTGCGCTCCGCTGCAGGCGCACGAATCGGAGGGTGGAGGGGTGGGGGGAATCCGCCCGAAACGAAAACCCCGGTGCGCTACACGGAACCGGCCATGACCCGGTGGACGGATGGGTTCAGCAGAAGTCAAGGCGTCCCCGCTCCTCTCCCGTCTTCGCTCAGCTCTCGGTGGGTTTTGCGGGAAGCGGAATCTAATCTCCCTAAAGCGGCAAAGTCAACTTAGGGAGGTGATCCTCCTCCTCCTCCTCTTCCTCCCTCCTCCAACACGCGGCTGCCCTGTCACTCCAGTGATGTCACGAAGAGGCGCTGCGTTCATTATCGGACACAGTTGTTTTACGGTTTTCTCGAAAGTGGTGAAACGGCAAAGGACGTTTCGTACCCGCTTTGGCCACAAGTATATTCTTTGAATTAAAAAAAAAAGGAAATGGTTCGAGGATACAGGTGAATATTTACCAATAGTTGGTCGTTCTGGGCTAAAATTGGTTGGATTAAAGATAATAATCTGTACCAATTTAATAAAAGAGAGAACCTGTTGGAAAGGGCCATAAACCAAAATATGAAAAATAAACCAACATTAAAATTACAGGGATTGCCCTGTAATACTAATGTGATATTTCACTTTACCACACACAATTTTCTAGATATTCCAAAACTTTGTGATGAGACACCGAAAACCATCGACATGATTTACTATTTTAACTCTTTATTTAGCATTTGTGTCTGTAAAGAGTCAGACAGTACGCAGTGATAGTTTTGAATTTAAAATATTTTTTGTAACTCCAAAAATGCCAGGTCAGAATAACATTTTAAGTCCATTAGTTTATCCCAACAGACTCCTAAAACGATTCTTTAATTGACTCAAACTGGAATAACTACTGTTGCCTCTCTGAGGAGGCATGGAAAGCCGTCCCAGAGCAGATTGGTGAGTAGTTGTGAAGTGCAGTGCGTAAGATAGGCTAACAGAGCTGCAGTCCTTTGCTGATGCATCACCAAAGTTTATTGAAAATGTTGTTTTTACAGAAACTGTAAAAACAACCCTTCTGTGCAATCACTAACTCGCACTTAACAAAAATTACGGTGAATACATCTCTTTCAACAACAAAGTAAAACATTGGAAACATGAACCATAATGACAATTCAACAACTATGTACAAACATGCAGTATGTTGAAGTAGTTGTAAGATACACATTGCCAAAAATGGTGGAGTATTGCATGCATAAACCACAACAAACAAAAACACACATTAATCTGACATATTTGACAATTCCATATCTATGTTCTTAAATAGTGGAAATGTAAATCTTTCCCTGAACAAATGTACATAACACATCACAAACAGAAAATTACTCACACATATGTAAATCAAGCCTGATTATAAGCCACCTACAAAACAACATGAACAAGCAAACGCAGAGGAAGTACAATTTTCACCTCCAAAGTAAAAGTCATTCGATGCATTTTACATTAGAAAGAATCAAAACAAGAGTAGTTTGTGTGTGGACACAACTGTCTAGGAGCCCAAAAGTCTGCTTACTTCACCACTGTCTGTGTGGAGACCTAGCTTGCAGCAGAAGACAGCTCGTTCTCGATGTCAGCCATGATGCTGTGAATCCAAACGTCCTTCTCCTCCAATGAGGTGTCCACCAGGTAAACCGTCAACCTGCGAGCCGACAGCTCACCTTTGACTTCCGATGCGTCCCGAACGCTCTCCACCTGCGCGACCAGCGCTCGCCGCTCCACGTGATTCCTGAACAACGAGGATGTCTCCTCTGACCACTGACGTTGAGCCACACCTGGAGGATTACATAGATACAATGAGGTTTTTTTTTTTTTTATCTTCCCAACTCCAAATGGAACTAAAACTTCTCAGAACTTCATCAAGGATTCAATAATTTCCCTGTGTTTATTGGGGCCACATTATTCATAAGAAAAAATTAATAAATCAATAATTGTCCTGAAAATAGCTAAAATGGAGACGATTTCAAAACGTTAACGGTTTTACTACGTGACTCGTTTAGGTCTGCAACTAACAACGCCATTGGCACGATCCATTTTCCAGTAGACTATTCTGATGATTGATCGTCACATTGTAAATAATTTACCCAGAGACTGAAAGAAAGTTGATAACTCACCTGCTAGTTGTGCAGCAATAGCCTGGAAGGGAAGCTGTCTGAACTCCTCTATCAGAGGCTGGATTAGAGTGCGAGGCACCAGTTCGTGCTTACCATAGTCCAAATCATAGACTGAAACCAACCCGTTGGACAGAACCCCTTTCACCTGCACGCGGTGCCAACTAAGCAGAGATTGACATCAATAACTCAACTAACATCACAACAGCAGAAGAACATCCTATATTTCAGATCTGGTTGTTGATTCGTAAGATTGCGTTTTAACATTTCTTTTCTCTACCTGGGGTTTACATTTACTTACTTCTTGTCAAATTTGGCAGCGTAGACGTGTCCTTTCTGGATGTCCAATGTCATGCTCATATTTCCGCTCTGGTTGTAGTAAAGGACCATTTCTCCCCTCAACACCTCAAGTTTATGGAGGTCCTGCCAAGGCTGTACCACAAAGTAACCCGGGTGGCAAGCCATCGGCACAAAGACATCCATGTTCTGACCACACTGAAAAGGAAGGAAGGAGACAATAAGACATGGGATTGGAAGAAAACTATGCAAATCTGTGCCTGTAAAGGATTTGTGCTTCTACTACAACAGGCTCCGGATCGGTACCAGGCAATGGGTAAGTTGGTACTAAAGTTAATGTGTGGTAGTATTTCATTTCTACTAACTGAAAGGGGGTGATGCTGAAAACACTGAATCAATATTCCCCTCATCTCGATATTTCTAAAGTGGAGAATCTTTAACTATCAAGACAGTTTGACCACTTTTTCAGTCTGAAAACGCTGCTGAACCAGAGGAACGTACTAAACTTTTCAGAAGCTGGAGTTGGCCAGTCAAAACACTTTGAGCACCATATTTAAATCTTTGAAGTTTTATTTGTTTCTTTTAGTCTAATTTAAAACATAACGGTACAATAATAAAATGTTAGAATAAAAAGTCAACTGCCTTATCTTCCCAGTTTGTTTTGAAATCACCTTTTGCCAAGTCAATGCCAAATGTAGCAGAACAGGAAGACAAAAGTACGTAACATCAAGAAAAAAAATAGGATGGCAAGTAAAGACGGGGAATACAAATAGCTTTTAATATTTTGATTTATGTTTTCATACGTTGACCTGGAGATTCAACAGATATTGAACCTCAAGTTCAAAACTCAACCCCTTCAACCATTGAAGTAAAAATGTCTTCCCATGGAAAACTCACGTTTGACCCTGACTAGCTAAACGAGACTGGCAATCAAAGCAAACAATTTAAGTGTGTTATTTCATCAAAATACATATACTTTGGTATATTTAACTTGCTCATATGCTGAAAACAAACAAAGCTACACACCTGTGGAAGGTCTAGTGGAGGGGGTAATGGGAGTGGCTGCGTTCCTGTTTTTACGGCTGCATTGTCTTTAGCACGTGGCACAGATGAGGTCTTGACGGGGGGACTTAGGACCGGGTTTCCCAGCGTCCACTTCTCCACAAGAGAAGTGAGATCTAAAAGACAACAGCAACAAAAAATCTGCATCAGAAGGATTTCTTTTTAGGATTCATTCACATTTGCTCTGTTTGTTCCGCTTTAATCAAACTCTGGTTGCTTCCTAATCGAACTGAATCTGCTGGACTATCAGGTGTGACAACACAGTTAATGCATAACGTTACCTGTATCCACAATGTTGCTGCTGGGGCTGGTGGCCGTGTTGTTGTTCCGCGATACAACTTTCTGCCACACCTCTGAATGAGACAGGCGACGGTTGATGCTTTCGTCTAACTTCTGACAGTCACCACCATCGAAGAGGTACATAAAGATCACTCTGTTTCCTTTGTACTCTTCTACTTTGGATATCTGAAAAAAAGCAAGAGGAAAATAGTAATTAAAAGTTAAAGCCAAATGTGCATTTTTATTTATTTTATGCATTTCATCAAAACCAAAAGATACCAGAAGATGATTTCGATCTGACCCGTCACATATTAATTGTTGACTTAATTTGGATCCAATTTAAATGTTTAAACCTGAAATCCTGAGATCTTCGATGCCATTTTCTGCAACTAACAGACGCTACCTTCATTTTGAGCTCTTTTGCTGCACGAAGGGTCTCATTTAGCAGCAAAAAGGGCTCCCGGCTCCAGCCTTCTTCTGGAATGGCGAGGTCAGCCAGACGACATTTAACAGCCTACAAAAGAAAGGACAAATATAAAAATGTATCCAACAGGAATCAAATGGACTAAAAATATGGCTTAAAGGCAGATTTATGAGTACTTTGGATATCTAAAGAAAAAAGAAAAGAAAAAATCAAACCTGTGGCGGGATGATGATGAAATCCTTCAGAAAACGTTGAGGAATCTCTCGAATATCGGTGAACGTTACAGTTGCTGGGATGCCCAAGTCAGTGAAGAGAATCTCCATCACGCGGTTGTCATGCATGTATGTAATCTGCAATTTAAATAAAAAGCATAACAAAAAAAAAAAAAAGACTGCTTTTTCTCTGTAAGCATTTTAAATAACAGTCCAGTTCTTACTTCCGCTCTGGCCCATTTATCTTCATAACGGCCTAAACAGAACTTTCCGCTGAAGGGTTTGGAAACCAAGGACTCTGATGTGACCTTTTAAGAACATTTAATAATGTAATTATTCACAGGCTGACAACAATGCAGAGAATTTAGCCAAAACTCAAACTTGCTATCACAGCTCTTTTTCATTAAATCAAGTTGAGATGCAGTCCAGCTCACTCCAATTTATTCCAAAACATTTTTATCTCATGGAAATTAGTAATTTGATGCAAACACTGTCTACCTGGGCGGTGAAAAATGCTTCCATGTTCTCCAGTAACCTTCTCAATCTCACTGTTCCTCTGCAGGGAAGTTGGCAAAAAATGGTCCCATCTGCGCACACGGTTGTCACAGACACATCTTTAAGGACGACGTTAACCTGGAGGAACCAAAAGACTTTATATTAGACAGTTTGCGTGACCAAAAAAAAGCTTCTATGAGAATGATTTTGGTTTGTGAACATACAGACAGAGGGTTATTCATCGAATCGTCCTGCAGAGCCTTCAAACACATGGAGTTGACGTTCACATCATCCTCCAGTGAGGTATCAAAAAGCAGCGCAGCGGGCACTTCGCTGTGTTGACACGGCTTCAAGGTTTCCATCCGCAGGATCTTTCCAACCGCCAGTTTATCCAAGGTGGACAGCACCTGTGGGTGGGAGCTGAACCCTTCCAACTCTAGCAGGAGGAAGACAACAAGGAGATGATGCAGAACGAACGACTAATATTTACAAGACATGCAAGGTGGTGGAAGTTTTTAGTTCTTTTCCACCATGTGTGCACCTGCTAGCCTGACGTTAGTAGCTTGGAAAGGCAGCGAGAGAAAGTCGTGATGGAGCTCCAGCAGATTGTTCCGACTGGTTTCTAAAGAAAAGCCATAGTCCATGTAGAACACCTGTTAGACAAAACGGGCAGAACACAACATTTCTATTTGGCCAACAAACGGCGTAGTGAGTCAGATTTCTATATATAACAACATATTTGTGGAAACAATGTTAAATTATTTCACTTTTCTAAGATTAGACGAGAACCATTTGGTTAAAGCATTTTTAGGAGTTGAATCTCTAGTGGGTTTTTCTTTTAAGTTGCAGAATGAGAACGTATGTCTAGTCACTGCCTTAGAGAGCAGAATGTATTAACCATTTGGAAACCATTCTTGAAAATATACCTTTTCATAGAAATACCAAGAGATGCAAGGAATTTGAAATTTGTGGCTTTTATATAACAAATAGAAAAAGTTCAATATGCAAGGCTACTTTTGCTGAGGTGACTTGAGAGACATCTTGAAAACTAAGCCAGTTACCTTGACCTTGTTGGAGTCCAAGATCTCTGTCACCTGCGCTCTGGCCACCTCATCTCCATCCTCCCCGCTAATTGCTACCAGCTGACCAACGGCTGGGTTAGACACTCGACGTTTCGTCGGGTTTCGGCTGTAGAAGGTCTGCATGATGTCCTCCATGGCTTCCTGAGCATCTGAGTAGTTTTTACCAACATACCTGAAGAGAGATAAAGGCCTCTACTCACATTTGGTTTCATACACCACTCCTTTTCTCATGTTTATTTTCCTCTATAGTAACAACTTTGTAGAACTAAAATTCTTCATCAGGTAAGAGAACTTTGCATCCAACTAAATGCTGCTCTTAGATCAATGCTAATAGTGGAAGTGCTATGTTTTCAGGGGAGCGTTAGCTATGCCATGGGAGGAAAAGTGCAACATTCCTGGGGTCTGTTTTGTGGTTCTTGGAGCCAGCTTTGTCATTGAACCCTGCAGTGTCTAGCTTTATTGCACAGAATGGACGTAGCATATTCTGGGTTGGCAATGGCAACAGAAACGAGCCAATGGTGAAGAACATCCTGTAGTCAACTGACAATAAATTTGCACTTACCCAAGATGGACGCAAACAAGCTGGCAAGGACACATTTGCAGCTAATTAGCGCTAGTCACAACACAACAAAGATGTCTGCATAATAGTCAAACTTTTGTCTGGCAGAAAAAAAAAGTCCACAAAGAAAAACAACCATGCACTAAATGTAAGACTATATACAAAGTTTAAGACTTGTGATTAATGCTTGTAGGGCCAGATAACTTTTCTTAAAAGTAAACGTTATTCTATTCAGATGAAATAAAAAGTGAGGCGCAGGAACATTTTCAACTGCACTAAAGTCTGAAAAAGCAATGAGAAATAATGCACTATACCGGATAGTGAGAGCATTGGCGCTCTTGGCCTCAGTAACCAACACAGAGGGACAGACTTCGGGGGGCTGGATTAGAGGTGGTGGAACCACAGGACCAAGTGGCTCCAACCCAGAAGGGAGGGGGCTGATTAGGGTCTGTTGGTTGTTTGTCAGGTCCACGTTAACTGGACACGTGTAGTACAAAATGGCCTTAAAAGAAATGGAAGTCCCCAAAAGAACAAAAATGGTATTAAAAAGCAACAAAGTAAGCAGGAAACCAATGAGAGGTTGCCACAAAGGATGCAGGAAAATCTGTCTCGTTTTCTTACCCTCTTCTTGTTGTGTGGGAAAGGGTACTCCACAGTGCATATATCACACAACGATGACAAGTTCTCCAGTATCTCTTCCGGGAAGGGCGTCTTGTACACATCCATGAAACATTTGGGCAGTGCATCGGCCCACAGACCTTGACTAGACTTGGAAAGGAGCTCCTTTATTTTTTCACGCATGTCATCGGACACTACAACAGGACAGGGTGTCGATGGAGGAGTAGAAGCCGAACTGGAAGGTGGTGAAGAGAACGTGGCTTTCAAGAGAGGTAAGACGTCACGGTCGGGGGAAGTGTTGGTTGATGCGAGGGCAGTCCAGGTGGAAGCCAAAGGAGACGTGCTTTGGTTGGGAGAAACACAAATTTTAGAGTCGCCGTCAAAAGACATTGTGTGATTACCACTCCGGGGAAGTCGGGGAGTCAAAGCTGGGTTTGGGCCAGGGCTGCGTAACGTCACTGAAGGCAGTGCTTTGTTTGAAGGACTAGTGGAAGATTGCGGAGGGAAAATAAAAGTGGGCTCAGCCAAGGGACTTCTGGGGGAATCTCCAGTTTTAGAGGAAGGAGACAGCTGATGAGATGTAGACGGACGAGAAGAAACAGGTGTTGAATCCAGATGTGACCCAGGAGAGGAGCGGTTGATGTTGTCGGGCTTGATTGGGGGGTGCAAAGAGAGGAGAGGGTAGATGAGTTGGTCGCTACGGTTAGAGGTGTACGGCTTCTCCACCTGAAAGGAGACAAAACCCAAGGACTGAAATCAGACAAAGCCTTACAAAATAAATATGTACATCACAAGTAGAAAGGACATTCCATCCATACACTTGGACACTTCATTATTTTAACATCATTATGGGACTGGCACAATGTGCGGATGTTTCAATCTTAGGACTACAAAAAGGACCATTGTAATTATAACATTACATAAATTCATCCCAAGTGACTCACAGAACAGATATGCGACCACTTCTCCAGATCGACGAGTGCCTGAGGATGGGGCTTCTGCATGAACATTTCACTGTACTTATCAGACAGCTTGGACATCCACACTCCACTAGGGCATTTCTCCAGAAGCTGCTTTAATCGACTTTGCTCTAGTTCCACATCATACCGATCCAGAGCAGTCTGCATGAAGAAAGTCAATGTCAATATGACCGACGGAATGTAGCTTAATACTGTATGTGCTCCCACATATAGGTGGAAATTTTCTGGCACATCTAATCTCACTGGTCCCGTTAGTTAACAGAAAATTCAACACAATGTGCAACAGGGCTTAAATATAAAGAAGAAACTCCTGAACAAGTACATAAAGTACCTGGGATTTACTGGGGACCAAGACGTCTTTCGGAGGACCTGCTGAAAATGGGACAAAACGAGTCAAAAGATCTGCAATTTCTGCAATCAGCCTGCATGGCAATCACAGAGCTCTCTGTTAATAGCTTCTGGGAGCGGGTAAGTTTACTGCAGATCCAGTGGAGTTTAGGGCATTCAAATGAATGCCCTCACTGAATTAACTCATCCACACTGCTTTTTCAGCCACATGTATGTCATTAGTGTAGACTATTACATTTATTTTGATTGCACATTTCAGCAATAAGGCACCTCAAAATTCTTCACATGTTATAAGCATAGTACCATAACCAATTAAGAAACAAGAGATAAACCTTCAATTTTGTCAAATCAAGAATAATCATCAAATATATCAATGTTCCAGTCATTAACCAAAAGAAACTCTAAACAGGTTTGTTTTCAAACAAAAAGCTACAAAAAGAAAAGAAAGAACATTGAATAAACCAACAAGTTCTGTAGAATTTTATAACTAATCCTATATACTGTGTTAAGGTCTGTAAGGGTCAGCAGTGCTCAGCAACAAAACAGAAGTCAAACAAGATTGTGAGACCAACCACAAGAAAATGAAAGAAAAGGAGAAGAGAGTAAAGGAATTTGCCATTGTTCACTTTCACACAAAAGATGTGAAATTTTAGGGGAGAGCTCAAACTTGAATCAAATATTCAGCTGTCAAATCAGCATAGCATCGCCACCTGCTGGGCAAGAGCGTAAAACTGGAAACCTATTTGAAAGAGGCAGCCAGATGGCTGGTCCAAAAACAGTATGAATATTAAAATGGAGAAAAAGTAAAAGAATTAAATTAGGAGGGAAATAAAATAATTCTACCTCTGGGATTCTTGTTTGTAGGGCTCCTGGTAGAATTTTCTCTCCTGCTGAAATAGTCGTAAAGTACAAGTTTACAAATACAGAAATATTCATATTCATCCTATTATTTTATAGATTGAAAACCAGTAGCCAGTTTTAGCCTTTAGTCAAACTTCAGACCTGTGTGCATCTGTAATACATATTTTTTATTTAAGATATTGACCATTTATATATCTGGATGCACAATTGCAAAAAAATAAAAAATAAAACAAAAGGTTTAAATGTGTTGCCACAAGTTCACCTGCTCTGGACGACATTCTCCCTTGAAGCTGGTGAGGGAGATGTCATTCTATGTTCCATTCTATGTTCCATTGTATTTCCATCATGCGCTCCAAAGCGGTTTCCCGTCTTATTGGAATATCTTCCAGCAGACGGCTGGCGAAGAGAGGACCGTGGAGTCACTAAAACAATTGAAGGAGGAAAGCGTTACTGAGAAAAAGGACAGTGATTAAAACTCTGCACTGCTTTGTTCAAACAAAATTAGTTTGCGTGTTTTGTAGTTCTTTGACACAAATCATCAATCAGCCGCGCTGAGCCTCGTCAACTCATCTTGAAATAAAACAGGGTTTCCCTCAGTGTATCGTAAGCCTGGCGGGCCACCAGGCTTCACTTGTGCCCCTACCAGGCTAAGCAATGCTTATTTATTCATGTCTTTTTAAAATGTTTGCATTTTTTAAAGATTTTATAGTTGGTGTTCAGCTATTAATCTTCCAGTCTTTCAAAAAGACATCATTATCTAGTTATATTTTCAAATTTTCCATCAACTTTAAATATTTTTTTAAACTCAAAAACACAATGAGCTGCTGGATGAATGACTGCTGAGCGCCCAGCCACGGGGCTTAGCAGGTTTTCTGGCAGAGACCTTGTCAAATGTCTCTGCCAGAAAATACATGTTGTCTTCAAAAGGCCTCAATAAAATAAAATGAATACAAAATTCAATAATAGTTCACATTTTTGTAGAGTGCCGACTCCCTACCGTAATGCAAGCAAAATAGTAGAACTGTGGCTTAAATACAAGATGAATAAAAATGGTATCATGGTAAAGACTGAAAAAAAATATTTCATTACATAGAGAAAAAATATTGCAAGTTTTTACTTACTGTAATTTACGTAATGAAAACAAATGTCTCATACCGTTAAGCATGTAGGGATTGAAGGGTTTGCATCTCATCTTGCAGTTGACAAACTGGGAGCGTCCGGATTTCTTTGAGTTCTTCTGCCTGGCAACCAGCTCAGCAATGTGAGCCGTTTCCTCCAACACAGTAGCAAAGCATCTCAACTACAGAACAGATGCAAGAAGAGGTTTACCCAAAAGTCGCTAAGTAACTTTGCAAAATGTTTTGAAGATATTTTTAGGTACTGGATTTTTTTGAACTGCAAAAAAAAAAAGAAAAGGACAGTAAAATAAGGCTATAACTTTTCTGCCAATTGCAGTGGTTCAAGTTTGCTTTGTTTATGAACAAAGCAAAACGAGCCCATACCTCTCCCATGCGGTTCTCCAGCCTCACCACCGAGGGAATGCTTCGGAGGTAGTCCTCCAGCTTTGAGAAGCCGAGTTTTTTCAGTGGGATGAACTCTCCACATAGTGCACTATACTCTGACTGGAGGTTACTGACCGACACACCAGTCTTACTGGACTGGAGGACAGCCATTAACATTTTCTTTATGGATTCACTGTCTGACATCTTATTTGGCAAAGCCTGAAACATAAAAAACAAGTATAGCAACACGAGAGTAAATAATAAACAAGAACCAAACTCTGGACCGCACTGATTTTTTGTTTTCATCATATGCATGCACCGTGCAATTCAATCAGACAGAGTTGTATTTGCATACATTGTTTAACATTACCGATTTAAGCCAATTTCTGCCAAAAGCTTTAAATGATTCATTTAGAACCTTCAACACTTTTCAAACACTGCATGTTTTGGGGAAAGTCTTAGAAAATAAATTACACAAAAATACCAAATAAATTACGCAAAAATACCCTCCATCTTCACAATCATGTAGAGTTCCTACCTGAAAGAAATGCGGTAATTGGCATCAAAATATGTGTTTTTAAGGTACTATAAATTGTAATATTGTACTTTAAAAACGCTTAGGTTTCCTTATTTGTGTATAAGATATATTATGTTTGGCAATATCACGACTCCAAAACCGGACTAAACTTGGTTTACTGAGGAAAAACAGCTTGCCACGTGAATAACGACGCAGTTTGCTAATGTTAGCTAGCTGTATTAGCTCCTCAGCGACTAATTCTCACTTTTAATTTTAATCTTATGATGCAGCTAACTTCCCCATCTCGAACTACAAATCATGTTAAACAAACGTACCAGACTTTTTTTTACAATTTGCAACTCAAAATATTACGGTGAAGTGTCAATTGCCTATTTTAAATCTGAAAATTACCTGTTTTATTTTAGGTTAGCTAGCTGAACGGTTGTCTCCAGGAAGGAAAGGTTGACGCCCCAAAGTTCAAAGACGCGGCGCCTGATTGGTCGACTTTTTTAACCAACCCTACATGTGCTATTTTAAAACTTCCATTTAAAAGTAAAATATTATTATTATTATTATTATTATTATTATTATTATTATTATTATTATTATTATTATTATTATTATTATTATTATATAAAAAACAAACAAATATTTGCTTTAACTTTCTAGGTCTCTTAAAAACACACCATTACCACACTATTATTTTTTTAATATTTAAAAATATGCTAATTTTTTTTTTTTTACATTTGTCAAAGTCCTTTTTCAGTTCAACTGTTGTGTTTCAATGCATTTACTGTGCTTATTTTAAAAGTAGAAACATTCACTACATCTATATGTAAAGGCTTTGTCATACCTTCTAAGCAACTTTCATTGGAATAAACATTGTCTGAAAATGACATATTTTACCTTTTTCCGGAAATGTTCTCTGAACATTCTGTGAAGGTTTGCTGCACCATTCACAGTGTGACTTTCTGGGAACTATCAGTAACATTTAGATACAGGGTTTAGCTGAATAAACGTTTTTCATGTGTTCCATGGAACGTGAGCTTCTATTATTTTGGGATTTCATGTGACAGACCAGAACAAAGCAGTGATTAATAGTCAAGAGAAAAGAGACACACAAAAAACAAAAAGTTACAAGTAGAAATCAGGAACATCCGGTGTGCATTTTGTTTATGCACACCGGATGGAAGTCTCTTTTGAGGTATTCCTTTGCCATTCTTTGCTCATTTAGAGACTGACACTTTTGGCCAAAATAACTTACACTCGGTCAGAGTAAATGCAATGTTGGTTCTGTCACACCTGTCATAGCTTTCTTTGGTCCAATTTAATCAGAGCACTTCTAATGGCATTCTTACATTGGATTCTTATTTCCATTTTATTCCCTGGAGGCTTGGTTCTCTCTCTGACAGGGTTACTCACCTTGTCTGCTCTGTCAGTTAATAAGTACCTGTCTACCTGTATTATCTTTTTTTAATCAAACATTTTTTTTAATGAAACTGCAGTTAGGAGAGATTAAGAACAATTTCTTATTTACAACTAGCAAAAGGCAGGGTCTTTTTAAGAAAAGGTGGTCATGGAGCTGCAAGAGCAGACAAAATGTTCATAGCAAAAAACAAACAAACAAAAAATAAATGTGCTAGTTTGTCAAGTTTCTTCCCTTACTAACTTTTTCAAGTTAATAAGGTGAGGAATGAAATGAAAGAATGGGGTACCAATGTGAACAGCATTTGCCTGTAAAACAATTTGTTCTTTATTCTGTTAAACTTTTAAAACTCGCACTTTATATTTTTGTGGGTTAATTACAAGGTTTCTTCTTTGGGGGTCAATAATTATTTCATTCTTTTGTTTTGCAAGAATATCCCTTCATAGATGTTACAAGACACCCACGAAGGAAGAACTGTGGGACCATTTCTGGAAGTGCTTGTCTAGTATGAGACAAACAAAGGAAGCAGCACAACAAACAGGATTGTTTCAGACGAATCCACAATTCCACACATTTGACAAGTTTTTAATGGAGCAAACAAGAGAAAAATGTTAAAACTGGTAGAGTTTTGTACCAATTATGTTTGCATTGACAATTAAGTGACGTACTTTCCACAACCATGAACAGACATGCCCATTCTAGACAACAACGTGACATTTCTGAAATCTCCCACGGTTAATAATTAAAAAGAGTCGGCTCACTTCTGCAGCCGTGTTAACTTGTTATCGCTGCCTCAAAAGAAGTTGCAATAAAGTAACAATTCAAATGCCTGTGAAAACACTTACTATTAAAATAATTTCTCCAATTTGTTCAACAGCTTAAAATTCTGCTGAGCCACACAATTTTTTTTTGTTTGTTTTTTTTGGGGATTTTTTTTTAACAGTTTTCTTCTGCTGTGACTATTATTTCTGGTATTCCCTGTGATGGCGATTCCTGGTTCTGCATTTGTGATGCCATGACCCAAGCCCGAACTTCTGTCTCCGCCTGGGCGGGTGATGATGGCGACGCCGTGGAAAGATGGTGTTTCCTGCGCAGGATCAGAGGAGGGTTCTTCAGCAAGGTGTAAAGCAACGCCCAACGCCTCCTGGCTCGGCTGTTGAGTGGGGATGCTTGAAAAGCAAATACGCAAAAAAAAATGATGATGAAGTTTTGGTAAAAATATGATGGACTACCATGATGCGAAAAGGCACTTTTCCAACCTGATTGAGCATTCTCAAATGAGGAGTACGCAGTCGCATTGTGTTTCTCTATTGAGCTTGAGGCCAGAAACCGGCAGAAACACACCATGACTGGGTTGTTGTGATGATGATCAGCAAAGATCATCCCTATCCATGTACTGTAGCCTGAAGCAAAAAAAAAAAAAAAAACATCCACAGACAATGAGCAAGAGTGAGGATTAAATACAGAGAAGTGTATGTTCTTCATATAATTTAGAGTGCTTTCTGGGTTAATCATGTATAGCGTGAAAGCATCCCAGTGAAAATGCTTTCTTGCTATTTTTTTGAAGTTGTTAGTTCATGTTACAGCCAATCCCTCAAAACACGTTTTACTGATATCACGCCAGTTAAAAATTGATCTTATATCTAATAAATTTGACAAAATTAACATTTTTGCATTACTACCCCAAGCTTCCATATGTGGATCAACCAGCATTCATTTCCTATGAAGTTTCACTGGAGTGTTCGATTCTGATCAAATTCAAACATGCAAAAGTAGTTATCGACTTCAAATGCTAAATGTGAATTTTATCAAAAATAATTGTTTTCGTCAACAGCCAAACAAAATAAATCCATCTTTCATTGTGTCCGGGAACTGAAGATCAAAGATGAAATACGTTTAGACTTAGATTCGAGGGCTAAATACACTTAAAACCATGAAGTCAACGCTTGCATGCATGTCTTTTCCTCTTGTTTCCAGTAAAAGTAAAGCTCACCGGCATCCAGGTTTTCATATCCTCTCTGCATTATGGTTCGGTCAATGCGGGACACCAACCATGTTCCAACCATTATGCTAAACAGCAGGCGGAGTATGCAGGTGCTGATCCCCATCACCACATTGTAGAAGAAGAAGAAGTAGTTGAAGCAGTGGAACGCCTTCCTGGAAAGCACAAGTGAGAGAAAGGTCAGATTTTTGATTGTTTTGCCTTTTTTGGTTCTCCCACGTTTTTGGTTGTCGGTATCAAAGGGGTGGTATTATGCAAACCCTTGGTGCCATTTTATGGCACAACCAAGTAACTATGTTACCTACAGTTTTCATAAAAGTCCTGCATACATCAAACGAGACTTAAATTTTTTTTTGATTTTGCAAATTCTAAGAATTTCCTACTATTTCTGACTCTGCCTTCAGCACACCATCACAACAATGCTTTCTCATTATGCTCTTCATAACAGTACTCAAAAGTGCTGGACAGCAGTTTTGCTAATTGTGGCAGCCGCTAGTCTGGAGGAGATAAGTGGGCAAATCGCAGGACAAAGGTGCTCTGTGAAGTGGAAACTCAGCTGGAGATTGCAGCACCAAGATGGAGCTTTGTTGAAATAAGCAGCACTTTGTTAGATTATATTTTTATACTTCTGGTAGGTTTTAGATGAAAAAGCTAAAGAGCTACCACCCTAGAGTAAGTTTCTATGAGATTACTATTGCTATAGAAAGCAACTAGCCGTCACAATTAGATAAAAAGTTTAACAAATTGGTTAGGATCAACAGGAAATGTTTGACTGTACAATATGGTTACATAATGTTATCGATAAAGTAGTGGCACTCTGGCATTTTCTTTTTAGTTATCTAGTTTTTCTAGGGAACCATTAATGGGGAAGACTTTGTTTTATGGCTTCTGACATGTTCACTTCATTGGAGTTTATCTAATCAGTGTTTGCCCTTTGTCAACAACCGCTCCCAGTTTTCTGAGTTATTATTCACTGTTGAATCGAGTATCCTGGTTTAGCTACCATTTCACCGCTTTTTACTTCCCAAAATATACATACCTGTTGTTGAGAGCCAGAGGTTTCTGCTTATCACCGGGGGACATCTTGTCCTGAAGAAAGAAGATCTGGACCAGAACTACTTGGAGAATCACCAAGCCGACCACCATTCCAATGGTCAGACTGAGAGACACACGAGAAAAGAGTCAGTGAGAGGATCCATCAGTATGCACAAGTGGCCTTCGACCTTCATGGCCTTCATGGCTGGGGAAGTGGCCTTACAGAATGAGTCCCAGGTTTGACAGCATGGTCAGAACTTTCCCATGCTGTATGGGAAGAACCAGCAAGTAGGCAAACAGAAGGGCAAACAGGAAGTGGACAAAATGGACAATCAGGTAACCTAAAGGGAAATACAAGGGATATAAACTTTAAAGAATAGTTTTATCGTCAAACTTTCTCATTTGCTTATTACACAACACAGACATTGATCTGAGGTATCACAGAAATATGACCTAAAATCCATGAGTTGTCTCCATTTTTATAAAAAATAAAGGCTTACCCCATAACATGAAAGCTATTTGCCATCCAGAGTATCTCGCAATGGACGCCTGTGAATTTAAACATTTGGCGTTTTGAGAAGAATGAGCTCTCTATTTCAAACATTTAAAATACGCTCTCGCTCAAAATGACTTGTTCACACTTAACATTTGAGTTTATACAAAGCCGTTTGGGCTAAGAGACCTAATAGATAGATTTTATTACACAGACTCAAAGTCCAAATATACATAAAAAGAAAAGAAAAACAATAAAAGAATAAAAAGTGTGTGAAAAAAAATCAACAAATCATTTACTTTCTAGTCTGTTTGTGTTGCGCAATATGAAAAATTGTTCCTCAACCAAACCAAACTGGCACTGAATATTTGCTGATCATGTTTATGTGTGTTTTACTCACAACGCTGACTGCAGACTTAGGATTGTGGAACCTCTCTGGAAGGAAACCTTTCTGACCCTCCAAAGTCTCTTTAAGTGTTTCCTAAGGCAAAAGATCAGACTGAGAATAACCACCGGTCCAGCAAATAGATGAATTTACCTCCCAGGGCTAAAATTGGTCAAATTAATTTACTTAACTTGACAGTATTTCTAATTGAAGTGTTTTATTGAAATGTCTTACCTGTAGCATACTAAGATATGGAAGGTGTACGCAACAGAGTTGAAACTGGCAAAGATGGTGGTGGCAAGCCAAGACTCTGAAACAAACCAAACTGATCATCACTTACAAATAATTTAGGCTTCAAATATAAAGTGTCGGCGCTCTACTAGTTGGCGTAAATTTAATTTGATCAAACTGTCGTTCCCGATTTATTTCCAATATTCAAACTGGTAGAGTTAAGCACCAACAGTACGATTTTCACGTGATGATCAGAGGAACTCACTCCTGGCCACGTCGATGAACTCTTCCAGCTGCGGTATCATGTATACCAACGCTTGTGTCTGGTTGCAAGAGCCAGTAATGTCTTTCAGTGTATTCTTCCATTCCTCCACCCGGTCAAAGGCAGCATCACTGAGACTGTAGTCGGCTAGTGTCATCTAGAAAATGGCCAAGAAGACACATAAAAGCGGAAGTAACTTGTTGGTGAGGGAAATCGCAAGATCAAATGAGCATCTTGTACAAATTTTATTGAAAGATTTTTTTTTTCCTGCACCGTATATAGTCCTATGAGGGATATAATGGCTGTGCCAATGATCCTGTTTGGAAACTTGAAGTACGGGTCCCAGTCATACACTCGTGTTCGGAACCAGCCGAGGGGTTTACTGAAAAACAGAAAGGAGGTCAGAAATCTAAAACGTTCACAAATTTTTTTTCTTCTATGAATTTATATCTGGGAGATACAACAAATTTTGTAAAACATTAAAGTTCTGCCTCGTCTGTTACTCAGAATGTGCTTCCGTTTTGCTTCTCTGAGGATGAAGGTCGAAGGTGAAAATGGCATCCGTATGTGCAGCTTACCTTTGCTGTGGTGTTCTCGTCAGCAGCCTCTTAACGTGGTTTATCTGGTGTTGATCAATCAGCTCTTCAGGATCCTAGCAACAGATTTGGCACAATTACCATAAAAACTGTTTGTTAATGTTTCCAAAAATGAGCTTTCTTGTAACAAGACATAATTAACAAATATATATATATAACAGAATTATGCAAAAATAAAAAGAATGCTCTGAAATCACATCATATTCTGACACAGGTGAAGTTTTATATTGGGTTTTCTTTTCTCCACAGCAAACACGCGGCGTTTCATGGACTGATTTCAGCTTACAAGCTCGTCGTGCTCACCACTGTTTCCAGTTGCAGACGTAAGCGCACATCTTTAACCAGCATGTAAATAAATCGTCCCAAGAGGAAGAGAAGCGAGAGGATGCAGGGCCACTGGTAAATTATCTTCTGGTATTTACCTAAAACCTTTGAAATCACATGGAATAAACAGCTGAAGTATTTTTCAGATATCTTTGAACAAGTATAGAGCATGTAGTGTATGTTTGTGTAAAGCCCAGTGGAAGCTGGATGTTTGATCCATCGCAGCGTCTTAAGTTTCATTAGCTACCAACCTCTCCATCAGGACAGGTTGCTGTATCCCAGACGGTGATCACAATCCTAGGACAGCAGCCGGGACATTAAATACAAATTATTACCATAATCTATTTTACTACTACGCTTAAAACTACGCAATACTGAATGTTTACCAGGCTATAGAGTAGAGAATCCCCAGCACTGCGCCAACCGTTCTGAATGGTGTGGACAGACAGGCGAAAAATGGGAAATACACCAGACCCACTTCTAAAGCGCCAACAAGGTACACTATCGCTGAGGGCAAGCAGAGAGCAATGGGTCAGGGATTTTAATTGAATGTTGGATGCAGAACATGGTGATGACATAGACCAGTAACAGGAAGTACCTCTGGCCCATGGTGGGAGTGTAAAGGGGATGTAACGCTCAGAGAAAAGCAACAGAACGCTGTTTGACACGGCGCCAAATGCAAAGCCATAGGACCAGCGGTTACTGAGGCTGCCTATTGTATCCAAAGGTCTGTGAAAGAGATATTATGAATATAAAAGAAGTATGTTACTAACAAAGTATCACATTGACAGCGAACAGAATTGTGTGACAGAACAAAAAATGACAGGAGTCTCATTTCCTTTGACTTACACCACAATACCAAAACGGCCCTTTAGAAACGGCAGCCTCTGGTCAATGGTCAGTCTCTGTGCTCGTCTCTGAAGAAATGACAGCACTCCTGTAATCAGGACCTGGATGACAAGGTAACACTAATTAATGTGACTAATTAATATAACTTTTATTATAAAGACACATTTAAAAAATAGCTTGTAAAAAATGTTTGCTTCACATCTCCACAGAATACACATATTCCCATTTGTTGTTGCTTTGAAAGTGAATGTTATGTATGGGGATAAAGCTAAAAACATGCAAGAGATGTTTTAAAAAAGAACATCCTGAATCCACTCCATAATTCCAGGTCGGATTCTGATCAGAGCATTTTTAAACGATCAATATTGGAGCATCTGACTCTCGTCTGTGAGGTGTGTCTGTCAGGTCAGCTGACCACACAGGGTTTGATCGACCAGTTTTCAACGATGATCAACTAATCTTGTGCAAACGGCTTGTAAAACTGTATCTTCGCATTCGCACATGGATCTAATGAATTTCAGTTTCCTTTAACAATGTAAGTGTGAAAACAAAACGCAGTGAGAGTCTGTATTGACTACTGAAAGCAATCAGTGAAATTTAGACCTGCACTGAGTGAAACACTTTCTAGCATTTAAAGCAAAGCTGAATCTTTGAAGCACATTTTTTGAAATTGAGTATGATTTCATCTTTAATAAATGATTCCGTTTTGCACTTTTCAGGTGATGTGTTTCAGAACATTTCAGCAGTTTTTCTTGTTTCCCTCGTATTTAAGCTGCATATTAAGGCTGTCCTGTAGAAACTCAGCTGGGACAAAATTTCTGCTGTTGGCAAGAAAAGAAGAACCTTCAACATTCAGAATTATAAGTAATCCGTGAATTACCAAAGAAATGTAGAATCATTACTAAGGTTATTAAGTGTTTTCAAGCATATGGAATTTATATTAGAAATTTTAATGTCACTGGAACTTTTTACTATGAAGCAGCTTGTCTTTAAGCTTTGATTAGTCAACCATCCATTGTCTCTGTTATCCTTGCAGGACCAGCTGACCTAACAGTCATGTTTTTCAAGCTGGAGCACCCAGAGAGAACCCACACATGCACAGGGAGAACATGCACAGTGCTACCAACAACGCCACCGTGCAGCAGAGACCTCATTACATTATAGTTTTATTTACTGTATGATTTTTGATGATGCCGTTGTTTCATGTGCTCAGGGTAAGAATCATTTGTGACAGGTTGAGCAGGACTAATATTTTCTTGAACTTTTTGTCACTTTGATAACAGGCTCCTGTTCTAAATAAGTGGGTCACTTGGCTGGACATGCAATGAAAAAATTTGGTTAAACGTTTAATTATCAGATTTCATTATCAAAGAATAAAAATATGGACTGTTTTTGTGCTGACAAAATGTCATAGCTATTTGTGACAAATTGTCTTTTAAAAAATTCCCTTTGCGCAACTTTCTAGTCATTCAGAAAGGGCTTGTTGTTTTGCTGTTTCTTGTTTTATGTACTGCAGAAAAAGTAAACCAATAACTTACTGCTGGAATGAGAGAAAGATGCAGGAAAAGGCTCAGTGAGATTTTATTTTGACAGTCCACAATTGTAGAGTCACTGGGAAGTCTGTGAAAATATAAACATGTAATGCATTATGACGGACATTGCAGAAATAAATCCCAGGAGTTGTAAAATAAGTTATGGAAACGAACATCGTAGATCGAAGGTTGAAGACGCATCGGGCGACCTCATTTTGTGAGCAATGTACAAAATTATTGTTTTCAGCTCAGAGTCAGCCAGTAAAGCTCTGCTTTTGTGGACCTTAAGCTAAATCAAATGGGAGCTGATCATGGAAAAGTGAAAAACATTGTCATAAAAACTCTTTCTAGTCTCTGAACCGGATCTCTGTACTTACTGTTGCTCCTCTGTGATTCTTATCATCCTTGATAACGCAGCTCATTGAAGTCGAGAGACCCTCGTTCCTGCTCGACTGTACAGAGAAGGGAAGTGACCGTGGATAGAAACCGCATCTCAGCTTCCTGGTGTCAACCACGTGACAGATCTGACCTTTGACCTTAGGATTCAGCAGTTAGATTATTATTCCCCCCCCCACACACATTTTTCTTTTGATGTCCCGTTTGTGTTTTCACATGCCAAAGTATTTGGTGACACTTTCCCATTCTGTCCGCGTATGTGTCTCCTCTGACACACAGCAGATATTTACTGCGGCGTTACTGAGTCTGAGGAATGTAAACAGTGAGCTCAGCCACCGAGATAACCAGCAAATCATTCACCAGCTGCTTTGCCTGAACAGATCAATAAGCCAGACTTCAGAGATTTTTGTAATGCAGCTCTGAAGAGGAAGCTGGTTTCTTGTCTTAGGCTAATTTATAGAACCGGGTCTCATGTAGCCATATCCTACTTTCACATCCCATTACCATTACAATTTCTACAGTGTGTCATTAGAATCTTAGGTGACGGACTAACAAAGCAGTGCGCAGCTACGAGGTGAAAGGACAAGAACGAATGATTTCAAAATGTTTCTTACAAGGAAAACTCTATCCCTTCATTTAAACGCCTCTAAATAAAATCAAGTGCAACCAACTCCTTTCAGTCAGTAATTAAAGGTTAGAAAATCCTAGATGTTTGTCCAAAAACATGAGTGATCACACATGACAGAGATTAAGGGGCACAAACTGGGTTGAAGTTGTGAAGAAGCAAGAGTTAAATCTTACAATAACCAAAGCCTTGAATGTCTGTGTGTGATCTGTTCAGTGGGCCGGGATCGCATCTCGTAGTGATTCCTGTTTCCAGTTTTTAACAACAAACACGAGGAAAAAGAAACCAAAATGCAACGTAGGGGTTGTGTCAAGAAGAGGCTATTTGTCACTTTTCCTGGTACCCTGAAAACAGCAACTCGTCTTAAAACATGGTGGCGGCAGCGTCATGCCGTGGGATGCTTTTCTTCAGGAGCAAAAGAGGAGCTGCTGACCAGCTTATGGGAAGACGGAGTGAAATACAGATCAGTCCTAGAGTAAAACCGGTCGGAGGCTGGTTCAGCCAATCAAATAATCAATCAATAATCCTGGGCTGAATGTACAAACACATGCCACATATCTTAGATTTTTATTTGTAGTGATATTTTGAAAGCATTGTATCATTTTCCATCTGTTTCATACTAATGTGCTGCTTTGTGTTGGTATTTCATAAAATCCAACAAACAATGACAAAATGTGTAAACAACTATAAACACTTTTGTAACGAAGATGCATTTTTCCATCTGGTTTCTGTTTAATTTATCTCCAGTATCTCTCTAGGCTTCCTTGTGAACCTTACATACAATGTTGCACAGTTTTGAGGAAAACAACAAGAAGCTGACAAATTCTGATACTTTATTGCAAAATGACAGCAGTGGGCGTCATTTTCCGGCTTGCGTTACGGCGTCGACTTTATCAACCGTACAGGTCAGCAGCTTTGTTCCTTCACGATCAAGATGTCCATCTTGCTTTGTCTGAGGAAAGATTAGTGACACATGACACAGCAGTGATTCACTCTTTCATCTGAGGTTTGGAGTTTTTTTTTTTTTTCCTAAACCAAAAATGTGTGTAAGGATTTATTTTTCAAAACCACTATAGAAAAACCTTCCCATTCCTGTTTAATGGTTGATTCACACCTAAATGTGCTGTATTTAAAAATAGACATAAAATAGCTAAATCTGTCCTGCAAAGAAAACTGGAGAGATGCTTTTGCACAGAAAGGTTATAACTACACATTAATTGACCGCCAGGGGGCGATGAAAGCATTTTTTTTTTCCCTCAAAAAAATATCTGCTGGGGTGACCCAAAAATGAATCTGTGAATCTCAGGGTTGTGGAGCAGCTGTGTGTACTCACTGTCTCTGGACGCAGAGGAGACACTCATTGGCATAAGTGTTTCCATCGCTGCCGCACACAGGGGCAAAGTTAGCGGGGCATGCCACGATTGTCTCCAGAGTAGGACAAGAAGGCTGACAGGCATTAAAACAACACAGCATTAAATTCTGCTCAATTATATAGGCAGTTTTCTACTTGAATGAACTAAATGCTTCATTCTTAAATTCATATCACCTTTCTCATAAGTCCAGACTTGTCTGCAGCATCTTTAGAAAAAAAAAAGAAAGCAAGTGCCTAAGTGTTTAGGTCAGAGGTCATTTAACTTTAAGGCTTTAAATAACAAACTACTTTCAGCCCTGAGTGCCTGCAAAGTGCCTATTATGCATTCTAAAGGGAAATCTAGATCTTTTTGTATCCTTTTCTGTTTCTACTGTAGCATTTGACCTTAACATAGTGAACAGCACAAAGAAACCTTTATCACAGCAGCACTCATGAGCAGAGATAAAAAAATATTGTTACAACTGTTCTTTGCTACAAAACGACTTAGAGGAATACTTTCAAAGCATATTAATTGAGAAAATACTTAATTTTTTCTTTTACCTGCTGCGACACAGATGAGCAAAAGTCCCAGTACAAGTCTCCCAGCCATGATGTCGGTGGACGAATAACTCAGACTGAACAAATACTTTCTCTTTACAAGTTCCTTAACAGAAACATTAGGGGTAGGTTGTCATCAAATCTCATTTTGACAGGTGCCACGCTCCTTTGACCTCTATTTACCCCCCCTCCTCCTCCTCCTCCTTCTCCCCCTCCTCCTCCTCCTCCTATTGATTTTTTTCTTTTTTAAAGAGTAATACCAATACAACAACAGTTATTTAATCAAGAAAAATGTATATAATTATATACTATGCCTACTGAAGTTTTAAATAGATTTGGAATGGAGATGTTACTTCTGATTCTGTGCCTGTGTTCAGCCTGGCCTACGACTGGGGTCTGAGCTGGGGGCTTGATCAAATATAGGTACGGCCTGTGAAATCCCTTCGGGGGGGTCGTTCTCAGTAGATCTCACTGACATATGGTCTGTGTGTTAGGTTTTTCTGTTTTCTCTCTGCTGAATTCAAAAATGCCGTATATCTGACTTTCTTTTTAAGAGTAATACAGCACCCAACAACAGTTATTTAACCAAGTAAAATGTATTTAACCAAGTAAAAATGTATATAATTATGTAGTAAAGCCTAGTGAAGTTGAAATAGATGCCGGACATGTTGCTTCTGATTCTGTGTCTGTGTTCAGCCAGGCCTACAACTGGAGGTCTGAGCTGCGACACGCAGGGCCTGCGAGAGAAGGAATGTAGTAGCTGCATACTTTGCAAACTTTGCAGGATGCAGACAGAATGATAAATTAGCCACCTCGGGGGGAATTCAGAGCAAGACCCTCATGAACCCTGCTGGTTCATGAGGGCAGACCAGAGCCACATCTGTTTTTTTTTTTTTTTTCTCAGTTTATCGCTCTTTGTCTAAAGAGTAATTACCTTCAGTTATCTGTGAGCGACACACGCTTTAAACACATTTGAAACTCATAGATTTTTCTGTAACACTCACTAGTGTGATACATTTCAGTAAAATGTTTCTCATTTGTACATGTACTTCTTAAGAATATGTGACTGTTTGTAAGCAGGCCAACGGGAGGTTATTCAAATTAGACTTTTAACTTTCCTTGGTTAAAGAATTTGTCCAGAATTTTCCAAAATTTATCCTCGCATCATTGTAAATGCTACTTTCGTTCAATTTTTTTTCCTGCTGCTGAATCAACACTGATCTTCCCAGAGCTTCATGCTTTCTCCAAAATAGTAAACGCCGGTATAAACACATTTGAAACTCATACATTTTTCTCTGTAACACTCGCTAGTGTGAAACATGTCAGTAAAAGTTTCTCATTTGTAAATTTATTTCTTAAGAATATGTGACACTTATTAAACAGACCTTACTGAGACTACTCATATTTAAGTTTTAGCTTTCCCTAGAGTTGAAAGTTTTTTTTTCTCTCTTTCTTTCTTTATTTTTTTAACACTGCACAACTACGCTCCGACATGGTAAATTATTTTGTTACCTTTATCATTGTCCACTACTTTTAGTACTTTTGATCATTTAATTACTGACTGAAAGGAGTTGGTTGCACTTGATTTTATTTAGAGGCGTTTAAATGAAGGGATAGAGTTTTCCTTGTAAGAAACATTTTGAAATCATTCGTTCTTGTCCTTTCACCTCGTAACTGCGCACTGCTTTGTGTTAGTCCGTCACCTAAGATTCTAATGACACACTGTAGAAATTGTAATGGTAATGGGATGTGAAAGTAGGATATGGCTACATGAGACCCGGTTCTATAAATTAGCCTAAGACAAGAAACCAGCTTCCTCTTCAGAGCTGCATTACAAAAATCTCTCGCGTTATGAAGTCTGGCTTATTGATCTGTTCAGGCAAAGCAGCTGGTGAATGATTTGCTGGTTATCTCGGTGGCTGAGCTCACTGTTTACATTCCTCAGACTCAGTAACGCCGCAGTAAATATCTGCTGTGTGTCAGAGGAGACACATACGCGGACAGAATGGGAAAGTGTCACCAAATACTTTGGCATGTGAAAACACAAACGGGACATCAAAAGAAAAATGTGTGTGGGGGGGGGAATAATAATCTAACTGCTGAATCCTAAGGTCAAAGGTCAGATCTGTCATGTGGTTGACACCAGGAAGCTGAGATGCGGTTTCTATCCACGGTCACTTCCCTTCTCTGTACAGTCGAGCAGGAACGAGGGTCTCTCGACTTCAATGAGCTGCGTTATCAAGGATGATAAGAATCACAGAGGAGCAACAGTAAGTACAGAGATCCGGTTCAGAGACTAGAAAGAGTTTTATGACAATGTTTTTCACTTTTCCATGATCAGCTCCCATTTGATTTAGCTTAAGGTCCACAAAAGCAGAGCTTTACTGGCTGACTCTGAGCTGAAAACAATAATTTTGTACATTGCTCACAAAATGAGGTCGCCCGATGCGTCTTCAATCTTCGATCTACGATGTTCGTTTCCATAACTTATTTTATAACTCCTGGGATTTATTTCTGCAATGTCCGTCATAATGCATTACATGTTTATATTTTCACAGACTTCCCAGTGACTCTACAATTGTGGACTGTCAAAATAAAATCTCACTGAGCCTTTTCCTGCATCTTTCTCTCATTCCAGCAGTAAGTTATTGGTTTACTTTTTCTGCAGTACATAAAACAAGAAACAGCAAAACAACAAGCCCTTTCTGAATGACTAGAAAGTTGCGCAAAGGGAATTTTTTTAAGACAATTTGTCACAAATAGCTATGACATTTTGTCAGCACAAAAACAGTCCACATTTTTATTCTTTTTGCAGGAAAAATCTGATAAATAAAGGTTTAACCTAATTTTTTTATTGCATGTCCAGCCAAGTGACCCACTTATTTAGAACAGGAGCCTGTTATCAAAGTGACAAAAAGTTCAAGAAAATATTAGTCCTGCTCAACCTGTCACAAATGATTCTTACCCTGAGCACATGAAACAACGGCATCATCAAAACTCATACAGTAAATAAAACTATAATGTAATGAGGTCTCTGCTGCGTGGCGTTGGCGTTGCGGTGGCGTTGTTGGTAGCACTGTGCATGTTCTCCCTGTGCATGTGTGGGTTCTCTCTGGGTGCTCCAGCTTGAAAAACATGACTGTTAGGTCAGCTGGTCCTGCAAGGATAACAGAGACAATGGATGGTTGACTAATCAAAGCTTAAAGACAAGCTGCTTCATAGTAAAAAGTTCCAGTGCCATTAAAATTTCTAATATAAATTCCATATGCTTGAAAACACTTAATAACCTTAGTAATGATTCTACATTTCTTTGGTAATTCACGGATTACTTATAATTCTGAATGTTGAAGGTTCTTCTTTTCTTGCCAACAGCAGAAATTTTGTCCCAGCTGAGTTTCTACAGGACAGCCTTAATATGCAGCTTAAATACGAGGGAAACAAGAAAACTGCTGAAATGTTCTGAAACACATCACCTGAAAAGTGCAAAACGGAATCATTTATTAAAGATGAAATCATACTCAATTTCAAAAAATGTGCTTCAAAGATTCAGCGCTTTGCTTTAAATGCTAGAAAGTGTTTCACTCAGTGCAGGTCTAAATTTCACTGATTGCTTTCAGTAGTCAATACAGACTCTCACTGCGTTTTGTTTTCACACTTACATTGTTAAAGGAAACTGAAATTCATTAGATCCATGTGCGAATGCGAAGATACAGTTTACAAGCCGTTTGCACAAGATTAGTTGATCATCGTTGAAAACTGGTCGATCAAACCCTGTGTGGTCAGCTGACCTGACAGACACACCTCACAGACGAGAGTCAGATGCTCCAATATTGAGTTTAAAAATGCTCTGATCAGAATCCGACCTGGAATTAAGGAGTGGATTCAGGATGTTCTTTTTTAAAACATCTCTTGCATGTTTTTAGCTTTATCCCATACATAACATTCACTTTCAAAGCAACAACAAATGGGAATATGTGTATTCTGTGGAGATGTGAAGCAAACATTTTTTACAAGCTATTTTTTAAATGTGTCTTTATAATAAAAGTTATATTAATTAGTCACATTAATTAAGTGTTACCTTGTCATCCAGGTCCTGATTACAGGAGTGCTGTCATTTCTTCAGAGACGAGCACAGAGACTGACCATTGACCAGAGGCTGCCGTTTCTAAAGGGCCGTTTTGGTATTGTGGTGTAAGTCAAAGGAAATGAGACTCCTGTCAATTTTTGTTCTGTCACACAATTCTGTTCGCTGTCAGTGTGATACTTTGTTAGTAACATACTTCTTTTATATTCATAATATCTCTTTCACAGACCTTGGATACAATAGGCAGCCTCAGTAACCGCTGGTCCTATGGCTTTGCATTTGGCGCCGTGTCCAACAGCGTTCTGTTGCTTTTCTGAGCGTTACATCCCCTTTACACTCCCACCATGGGCCAGAGGTACTTCCTGTTACTGGTCTATGTCATCACCATGTTCTGCATCCAACATTCAATTAAAATCCCTGACCCATTGCTCTCTGCTTGCCCTCAGCGATAGTGTACCTTGTTGGCGCTTTAGAAGTGGGTCTGGTGTATTTCCCATTTTTCGCCTGTCTGTCCACACCATTCAGAAACGGTTGGCGCAGTGCTGGGGATTCTCTACTCTATAGCCTGGTAAACATTCAGTATTGCGTAGTTTTAAGCGTAGTAGTAAAATAGATTATGGTAATAATTTGTATTTAATGTCCCGGCTGCTGCTCCTAGGATTGTGATCACCGTCTGGGATACAGCAACCTGTCCTGATGGAGAGGTTGGTAGCTAATGAAACTTAAGACGCTGCGATGGATCAAACATCCAGCTTCCACTGGGCTTTACACAAACATACACTACATGCTCTATACTTGTTCAAAGATATCTGAAAAATACTTCAGCTGTTTATTCCATGTGATTTCAAAGGTTTTAGGTAAATACCAGAAGATAATTTACCAGTGGCCCTGCATCCTCTCGCTTCTCTTCCTCTTGGGACGATTTATTTACATGCTGGTTAAAGATGTGCGCTTACGTCTGCAAACTGGAAACAGTGGTGAGCACGACGAGCTTGTAAGCTGAAATCAGTCCATGAAAACGCCGCATATTTGCTGTGGAGAAAAGAAAACCCAATATAAAACTTCACCTGTGTCAGAATATGATGTGATTTCAGAGCATTCTTTTTATTTTTGCATAATTCTGTTATATATATATATTTGTTAATTATGTCTTGTTACAAGAAAGCTCATTTTTGGAAACATTAACAAACAGTTTTATGGTAATTGTGCCAAATCTGTTGCTAGGATCCTGAAGAGCTGATTGATCAACACCAGATAAACCACGTTAAGAGGCTGCTGACGAGAACACCACAGCAAAGGTAAGGTGCACATACGGATGCCATTTTCACCTTCGACCTTCATCCTCAGAGAAGCAAAACGGAAGCACATTCTGAGTAACAGACGAGGCAGAACTTTAATGTTTTACAAAATTTGTTGTATCTCCCAGATATAAATTCATAGAAGAAAAAAAATTTGTGAACGTTTTAGATTTTCTGACCTCCTTTCTGTTTTTCAGTAAACCCCTCGGCTGGTTCCGAACACGAGTGTATGACTGGGACCCGTACTTCAAGTTTCCAAACAGGATCATTGGCACAGCCATTATATCCCTCATAGGACTATATACGGTGCAGGAAAAAAAAAATCTTTCAATAAAATTTGTACAAGATGCTCATTTGATCTTGCGATTTCCCTCACCAACAAGTTACTTCCGCTTTTATGTGTCTTCTTGGCCATTTCTAGATGACACTAGCCAACTACAGTCTCAGTGATGCTGCCTTTGACCGAGTGGAGGAATGGAAGAATACACTGAAAGACATTACTGGTCTTGCAACCAGACACAAGCGTTGGTATACATGATACCGCAGCTGGAAGAGTTCATCGACGTGGCCAGGAGTGAGTTCCTCTGATCATCACGTGAAAATCGTACTGTTGGTGCTTAACTCTACCAGTTTGAATACTGGAAATAAATCGGGAACGACAGTTTGATCAAATTAAATTTACGCCAACTAGTAGAGCGCCGACACTTTATATTTGAAGCCTAAATTATTTGTAAGTGATGATCATTTTGGTTTGTTTCAGAGTCTTGGCTTGCCACCACCATCTTTGCCAGTTTCAACTCTGTTGCGTACACCTTCCATATCTTAGTATGCTACAGGTAAGACATTTCAATAAAACACTTCAAATTAGAAATACTGTCAAGTTAAGTAAATTAATTTGACCAATTTTAGCCCTGGGAGGTAAATTCATCTATTTGCTGGACCGGTGGTTATTCTCAGTCTGATCTTTTGCCTTAGGAAACACTTAAAGAGACTTTGGAGGGGTCAGAAAGGTTTCCTTCCAGAGAGGTTCCACAATCCTAAGTCTGCAGTCAGCGTTGTGAGTAAAACACACATAAACATGATCAGCAAATATTCAGTGCCAGTTTGGTTTGGTTGAGGAACAATTTGTCATATTGCGCAACACAAAACAGACTAGAAAGTAAATGATTTGTTGATTTTTTTTCACGCACTTTTTATTCTTTTATTGTTTTTCTTTTCTTTTTATGTATATTTGGACTTTGAGTCTGTGTAATAAAATCTATCTATAAGGTCTCTTAGCCCAAACGGCTTTGTATAAACTCAAATGTTAAGTGTGAACAAGTCATTTTGAGCGAGAGCGTATTTTAAATGTTTGAGATCGAGAGCTCATTCTTCTCAAAACGCCAAATGTTTAAATTCACAGGCGTCCATTGCGAGATACTCTGGATGGCAAATAGCTTTCATGTTATGGGGGTAAGCCTTATTTTTTATAAAAATTGAGACAACTCATGGATTTTAGGTCATATTTCTGTGATACCTCAGATCAATGTCTGTGTTGTGTAATAAGCAAATGAGAAAGTTTGACGATAAAACTATTCTTTAAAGTTTATATCCCTTGTATTTCCCTTTAGGTTACCTGATTGTCCATTTTGTCCACTTCCTGTTTGCCCTTCTGTTTGCCTACTTGCTGGTTCTTCCCATACAGCATGGGAAAGTTCTGACCATGCTGTCAAACCTGGGACTCATTCTGTAAGGCCACTTCCCCAGCCATGAAGGCCATGAAGGTCGAAGGCCACTTGTGCATACTGATGGATCCTCTCACTGACTCTTTTCTCGTGTGTCTCTCAGTCTGACCATTGGAATGGTGGTCGGCTTGGTGATTCTCCAAGTAGTTCTGGTCCAGATCTTCTTTCTTCAGGACAAGATGTCCCCCGGTGATAAGCAGAAACCTCTGGCTCTCTCAACAACAGGTATGTATATTTTGGGAAGTAAAAAGCGGTGAAATGGTAGCTAAACCAGGATACTCGATTCAACAGTGAATAATAACTCAGAAAACTGGGAGCGGTTGTTGACAAAGGGCAAACACTGATTAGATAAACTCCAATGAAGTGAACATGTCAGAAGCCATAAAACAAAGTCTTCCCCATTAATGGTTCCCTAGAAAAACTAGATAACTAAAAAGAAAATGCCAGAGTGCCACTACTTTATCGATTACATTATGTAACCATATTGTGCAGTCAAACATTTCCTGTTGATCCTAACCAATTTGTTAAACTTTTTATCTAATTGTGACGGCTAGTTGCTTATAGCAATAGTAATCTCATAGAAACTTACTCTAGGGTGGTAGCTCTTTAGCTTTTTCATCTAAAACCTACCAGAAGTATAAAAATATAATCTAACAAAGTGCTGCTTATTTCAACAAAGCTCCATCTTGGTGCTGCAATCTCCAGCTGAGTTTCCACTTCACAGAGCACCTTTGTCCTGCGATTTGCCCACTTATCTCCTCCAGACTAGCGGCTGCCACAATTAGCAAAACTGCTGTCCATATTTTTATTCTTTGATAATTAAATCTGATAATTAAACGTTTAACCTAATTTTTTCATTGCATGTCCAGCCAAGTGACCCACTTATTTAGAACAGGAGCCTGTTATCAAAGTGACAAAAAGTTCAAGAAAATATTAGTCGTGCTCAACCTGTCACAAATGATTCTTACCCTGAGCACATGAAACAACGGCATCATCAAAAATCATACAGTAAATAAAACTATAATGTAATGAGGTCTCTGCTGCACGGTGGCGTTGTTGGTAGCACTGTGCATGTTCTCCCTGTGCATGTGTGGGTTCTCTCTGGTGCTCCAATCAATAGGAGGGGGGTGAGGGGGGGTTAAATAGAGGTCAAAGGGGCGTGGCACCTGTCAAAATGAGATTTGATGACAACCTACCCCTAATGTTTCTCTGTTAAGGAACTTGTAAAGAGAGAAGTATTTGTTCAGTCTGAGTTATTCGTCCACCGACATCATGGCTGGGAGACTTGTACTGGGACTTTTGCTCATCTGTGTCGCAGCAGGTAAAAGAAAAAATTAAGTATTTTCTCAGTTAATATGCTTTGAAAGTATTCCTCTAAGTCGTTTTGTAGCAAAGAACAGTTGTAACAATTTTTTTATCTCTGCTCATGAGTGCTGCTGTGATAAAGGTTTCTTTGTGCTGTTCACTATGTTAAGGTCAAATGCTACAGTAGAAACAGAAAAGGATACAAAAAGATCTAGATTTCCCTTTAGAATGCATAATAGGCACTTTGCAGGCACTCAGGGCTGAAAGTAGTTTGTTATTTAAAGCCGTAAAGTTAAATGAACTCTGACCTAAACACTTAGGCACTTGCTTTCTTTTTTTTTCTAAAGATGCTGCAGACAAGTCTGGACTTATGAGAAAGGTGATATGAATTTAAGAATGAAGCATTTAGTTCATTCAAGTAGAAAACTGCCTATATAATTGAGCAGAATTTAATGCTGTGTTGTTTTAATGCCTGTCAGCCTTCTTGTCCTACTCTGGAGACAATCATGGCATGCCCCATGAACTTTGCCCCTGTGTGCGGCAGCAATGGAAACACTTATGCCAATGAGTGTCTCCTCTGCGTCCAGAGACAGTGAGTACACACAGCTGCTCCACAACCCTGAGATTCACAGATTCATTTTTGGGTCACCCCAGCAGATATTTTTTTGAGGGAAAAAAAAATGCTTTCATCGCCCCCTGGTTAATGTGTAGTTATAACCTTTCTGTGCAAAAGCATCTCTCCAGTTTTCTTTGCAGAACAGATTTAGCTATTTTATGTCTATTTTTAAATACAGCACATTTAGGTGTGAATCAACCATTAAACAGGAATGGGAAGGTTTTTCTATAGTGGTTTTGAAAAATAAATCCTTACACACATTTTTGGTTTAGGAAAAAAAAAAAAAAACTCCAAACCTCAGATGAAAGAGTGAATCACTGCTGTGTCATGTGTCACTAATCTTTCCTCAGACAAAACAAGATGGACATCTTGATCGTGAAGGAGCAAAGCTGCTGACCTGTACGGTTGATAAAGTCGACGCCGTAACGCAAGCCGGAAAATGACGCCCACTGCTGTCATTTTGCAATAAAGTATCAGAATTTGTCACCTTCTTGTTGTTTTCCTCAAAACTGTGCAACATTGTATGCAAGGTTCATAAGGAAGCCTAGAGAGATACTGGAGATAAATTAAACAGAAACCAGATGGAAAAATGCATCTTCGTTACAAAAGTGTTTATAGTTGTTTACACATTTTGTCATTGTTTGTTGGATTTTATGAAATCCAACAAGGAGGAGGAGGGGGGTGGGGGGGTTGGGGGGGGGGGTTAAATAGAGGTCAAAGGGGCATGGCACCTGTCAAAATGAGATTTGATGACAACCTACCCCTAATGTCTCTCTCTTAACTGTGTTTACTTCTGTGTGCATGGGTGTGTGCGTGCGTGTGTGTGTGTGTGTGTGTGTGTGTGTGTGTGTGTGTGTGTGTGTGTGTGTGTGTGTGTGTGTGTGTGTGTGCGTGTACGTGTGTGTGGGTGTGTGTATGTGTGGGAGGTTGACAGCTGTTCGTAAAATAGCCACCATCATATCTTGCACTGACATAAAGATACTGCAAAACATGTGACCAAACCAAAGAAAAAGTTTAAAATAAACATAAAAGAAGAAGCTTATTTGATACTTCAGTTAAAACAAGGCTGTAACATAAAATGTTACAAGGTTGTAACATAAAATGTGGGAAAAATGAAGTGCAGAGAATACTTCCCAGATGTATCGTTAGAAGACTTTGAGGGTTCTTGGAATCTTAGCTGTTCCTCGGACTTCTGGACTGGGATTTCTCCAGTTATCTGGATGTAACCTCTTCCCCAAAGACCCTTCAAGTACCACATGCTCTTCCCTAACTCACTGGTATATCTCCAGTTTAATGTGCCATGTGTTGCCATCAAAAGGGATGGCCACATAGTACGAGGCAGTATGGCCTCATCTGCCATGCTAAGGCAGATGAGGTGTCTTGAACAAGGACACACGAATAGTGACCAAACTCGCAATCCACTGACTCCTATTACCGTTGCCACTGTCCTACGGGAATCTAGCTCAGTCTTTCTCCACCACCTGAGGGGATGATGCTCACTTTGACCCAGTGGCTTCTCGCTCATATTCTGCATAAATGTTCTTGTTTGGTAGATCTGCGGCCTCTATTGCTCTGGTGCTCAAGACCTGCTTCTGTGCTGCCATGGTTTGTTCTCCTGTTCTTCAGTTCGGCCCTCGCCAGCTATTTGTGGCATTCGCTCATATCAACTATTTCTCCTATGTGTTGATGGTACATTTCATATGGGGGATTTTCTTCCTATGATGGTTCCTTCAGCTCCTTCTCTTCCCTAACGTGAATGTGAAGCATTCACTGTGTGTTTCATATATTCTTGGAGCTTGGATATTTCATGGTGATTCTGATGCTCACCAGACATCTGCCTCCTGTGCTGTTAGTGGAGGCAGATGTGGATTCTGGATATGGTGTGTAGTGATGATGAGTACCATTTTTTTAAAAATATCGCAGGTCTAAATTTCATTCTTTGGGCAATATAATACCAACAAGGCATATCAGTTACCTGGACCTTGCTCTTGCAATTCAGCTGACGTCGCAAACTTTGCAAACTTACTCGTTGCAGGTATTTGCCTGTTGCTGCTTTCCTTGTGGGCTCTTGGTGGTTCCCATTTGTCTGCGCTTTTCCAAGGTATAGTTATGAATTACATTCTGATGTCCCTGCTGTACGTTCTGGGGGTGTGAGTCACCGTGTCGCTCACACCTCACAAATCAGAGGCGGTGCCTGATAGTAAACCTGTATATACACCCCCCATATCTGCTTATTCAGAGTTATTCATCAACAAACACCATGACTGGAAGACTTGTTGTTCTGGGGCTTCTGATCGTCTGTATTGCAGCAGGTAAAAACTTTAAGTATTTTCTTATTTTATTTGTTTTGAAGGCATTTTTTCAAAGTAGTTTTTACTTATTTGTTTTTATAAAGGAGATTCTTAACTGTTTATGACAATCACAGCATTAAGGTGAAGTCCAATAATAATAATATGCATAAAAATTTCTACGTTCTTTGGAATGCATAATAGACTCCTTGCAGTTTGATTTGTACTGATACTCAGGGTTGAAAGTAGTTTTCTAAAGCTGGTTATTGCAACTCTGACGTCAACATGGTTAAATGTAAATTGGATTATGAAAAGAGACACTCTTTTATTTTTTCTAAAGATGCTACAGACAAGTCTGGATCCACAAGGAAGGTGATATGAATTTAAGAATTAAACATTAATTCCTGCATGAACAAAACTTACTATGTTTGAGCAGAATTTTACTTAATGTTGGTTGTTCATATGTCTGGCAGCCTTCTTGTCCTGATGGAAAGATCGGGAGATGCACAAAGATTTTGGACCCTGTGTGCGGCAGCGATGGAGTCACTTACAGCAATGAGTGTGTCCTCTGCAGGGAGATAGTGTGAGTACACACAGCTGCTCCACACTCATGATTCACACGTTAATTTTAAGTCACCTAACCCGATTCTTTGGAAAATAAAATTGCTTTAGTCCCAACCTGGTAATATATGTAGATGCAATTCAAACATGGAGTTTTTTTTTTAAAGGAATTCCTGTTCTTCTTTGACACAAGTTTTCACCTTAGACACTTTTTAACTTGTAATTGTCCAGAAAAATGACTTAATTTGTTATTTTGTTGTTATAAATAACAGGCTGAATGACTGAGTCGCTGCTTTGTCATGTCACAATTCTTTCCTCAGTGAAACCAAAAGGGACATCTGGATCGCCAAAGAGGGACCCTGCTGACCTGTGTGTTTGACAAAATCAACATTACGAGGCAACCCAGAAAAATTAAACCCACTGTTGTCGCATTGTAATAAAGTTAAGTTTCATCAACCTGTGGCCTTCTGGTTGCTTTTCTCAATATTACACAACACTTTGTGTATAAATTGTGGCTTCATTAGTGTTCACCACACTGCAAAACAACAACATTTGATCAAGTATTTTAGTATTAAAGTGCAAATATCATAGTACATTTGAAATAAAACAAAAATAAGTTACAAGCAACTTCTTTCCGAGATATAGGAGCTTGTGAATAATTTATTAATATTCCATGGGCATATTTTTTTAAACACATGAAACATTTTTTCCACGTTTTAAGTGAAAGGAGCTGCCAGTGGAACGAGTTTTGAGCTTTACACCGAAAGCTCAAAAAATGATGTTATTCCCTCATCAAAAACATTGCTGGCGTGTTGCTTTGATTCTTTCATACATGTTCGAGAAATCCGTCAATGTCCCATTGCAACCATACAGCTGTGCTATGGGAGGATTTTTAACACATTTTCAGTCTCGAAACTTTCAATAACATTTTCAGATTGAAAGCGGGACTTCATGTCTTCCTTCTCAAAACTTGTGATGCTTGAACCCAAAGCTTCTGCTCCCTTTCGAACAGGGGCAGATCTACTGGGGTGGCAGGGTGTGGCAGTTGCCTCCCCAACTGGAGATTCTGAGTTCAAGAAACAGTAAAGGCAAAACTGACCGTCAGAGGATGGATCTCTGTTTTCCGACAACATTGAATGCAACACAGTGCAACCGGCTCCAAATTAGCGGCAAGCCAGAGACAGAGCGCGAGGCAGCAGCATGATACTGGATTAGTCAGGAAATCAGGCAAAAGGATGCAATATTTAGCAGTTTATTCAGCCCTTTGACAGCCACAGATAACAAGGTTCAAGGGTTTCACATTTAACAGGTGAGGAAAAAGTTTTAATTTGAAGAAAATATGGAAAAAGTGAGGCTGTTATGCTAGCCTAACTGTTGCTAGCATGCTACTGACTTTGGTTACAAGTCAGTAATCTTGAACACAAGAAGACGAGTACATCAGAGCTTGGATTTGGATATTCTGAGCTTGGACGTTTCATGTTGGATGCGGTACTGATGCTCACCAGACATCTGCCTCCTGTGCTGTTAGTGGATAGCCTCTGGATACTGGATTTGGGGTGCAGTGCTGAGTACCATTCATGTTTAGCATCACAGGTCTAAATTACATTCTTTGGGCAACTTATTGCTGTTACCCAGACCTTGCTGTTGTGATTTAGCAGACATCTCAGGATTTGCCTATTGCTGCTTTCCTTTTGTTTATGGTATTCCATGGTACTCATAGTTCTGGTAATTGGTAAATGGCCTGTTCTTGATTGGTGCTTTATCAAGTCCAGAGGACTCCAAAGCACTTCACACTACTTTCACCCATTCACACACTGATGGTAGCAATCTATTGGATTGTTGGTAAGGTAATCTGACTGGTGACACTTGTCCCTCCGACCACCAACAGCACACAAGGTTGGTGAAACGTCTTGCCCAAGGACACATCGATGAAAGAGGATAGAATGGGTGCTCAAACTGGCAACCCACCTGTTACGGCATCATCGGCCCATGAGTTTCTTAATTGAGTTCTCCAACATCTGCTGTTCTCCCATCTGCTATTACTTCTACACTGAAAAAAAAAATAGCTGAAACAACTTAATGAAATTTCTTCAATTAGTAACAATCATTCAGTTACATTTATCCAACTTAATTTATTATTTTGGTTTAACTTGACAAATTTAAGTCAGTCTTACTCAAGTCATGAAGCTTACTTCAAATAAAGAAGTAAACTAAGAAAGGATCATTTAAAAGAAGTTTTATTGGTTGTGGTGGCCTTTTTCTGAGAGTAGTTAGGCAGAAAAGTGGGTAATGAAAGAGGGGCAATACATGTGGCAAAGGTCGTCATGCCGGGAATCAAACCTGCAGCCACATCAAGGACTAATGGGTTGTGCCCTGTAGGGCAACCACAAATAATTTCTTTAAGTTAAAATGTGTAACTTTTAAGTAAATTCAACACCAAAAAGCAAGTTGTCAACACTGACCAAACAAGTAAAGTGAGATTAATGTAAAAAAAAGTCCATAAAATGAACTAAAGACTAAATACACTTTATAGTCTGTACATGTATTACCTTCCTTCTTTTTGTCATCATCCAGAGCGAATAACAATCTGATATCCAGCTAAAAAAAATCCTTCTGGTGTGCGTAACGGAGCGACTGTGTCGCTCACTCCTAGCAAATAGCTACATATAATCAGAGGCGGTGACTGATAGTAGACCTGTATATATATGCCTGCATACTTGCTTATTCTGAGTTATCCACCATGAAGGGAAGACTTATTGTGCTGTGGCTTCTGATCATCTGTATCGCAACAGGTAAAAAAATTACATATCTTCTTGATTCAATTGTTTTTTACTTTATATTTAATTAGATTTTTTATAAAGGATATTTTTAACTGTTCATACTGATCATTACATTATGGTTAGGTCTTACTATAAAGAAAAAAAAAAGCATCCAAAATTACACATTTTTTGAATGCATAATAGACACCTTATAGCTTAATTCATATTGATAATCAGGGATAAAAGTAGTGATCAAAAGCTGGTTATATAAACTTTGAAGTCAACATTATTAAATGTAATTTGGATTATAAAAGTGACACTTGCTTTCTTTTTTATGTAGGTGCTGCATACAAGAGGTCTCCGGGAAAGAATAAGGTGAAATTAGCGGTTAAATGTATGAATAAAACTATGATTCAGAAGAATTTTGTGTAATGTTGCGTTTTTCACAGGCCAGAGAGCCTAAATGTTCGGGTGAAAAGCGCTTCGGATGCATAAAGATGTGGCTCCCTGTGTGCGGCAGTGATGGAGTCACTTATGCCAATGAGTGTATCCTCTGCAAGGAGAACCGGTGAGTACACACATCTACTAGACCCTCAATGAGTCACATATTAATCTTAAGTCACTTAGGTGATTCTTTGGAAAATTAAAAAAAATACTTTTGTCCCAACCCAGTGGTCACATTGAAATCTGTTTATACAAAAAGATCTCTCCTTTTCACTTTAGAAATACAACAAAAAAGTGCAACTCAATCATTGAGTGTTTTTATTCTTTAGAGAATGTAATAAAAAGTATGAATTCCTATCTTTCCTTGACATGAGTTTTCACCTTAGACACATTTTGACTTTGAATTGTCCATAAAAATGACTTACTTTGTTTCATTTGTTTTCATAAATAAATATCAGTTGAATGACTGAATTGCAACTATGTCACAATTCTCTCCTCAGGGAATTCGACAAGAACATCTTGGTCATCAAACGAGGTCCCTGCTCACTTGAATGATTGATCAAATCAACACCATGAGGCAACCCAGAAACATCCATCGTTGTCTCATTGTAATAAAATCTAAGTGTGATCAACCTGTGACCTTCTGGTTTTTCTCTCAATATTATTTAACAATTTATGATGCATATTATACACTGAAAAAATAAAGATCTTACCAAGTATTTTTGTGTAGTTCTAGTACAAATATCTTACTACACTTGATAAAACTATGTCACAAGGAACTTCTATCCAAGATGTAGGAGCTGCTTTTAAGTCAATAATGTCTTCATATTGATAAAGTACAAGTTACACTGAAAGAGTTTTGGTTAATCAGATATTTTTTACAAACCACCAGTGCCACTAGTACTTTTTAAAATGAATATTGAAGGGACACTATCATTGTCTAAAATCAACCTTTTTGAGCTTTACATCATGTTAGAATGATTTCCCCTCATCAAAATCATACCTGGAGTTTTGCTTTGATTCTTTCATGCAAGTTAGAGAAATCCTTTAATCTCCAGTGGCAAACACTCAGCTGTGCAAAACGCCTGGGTGAACCGAGCACCACTTCTGAAACATTGTAACATTCATGTTGAAATGTCATCAGAAACTCCAAGCTGAGCTTCAGCCTCATAGAGCAGAACCTCCACCACCACTCCTCCACTCGTCTCCTTCAGAAGATTCAATTACAAACACCTGGTGGAAGTGGGCGTCTACTGAGCTCATTATAAGCGACCTGCTAGTGAAACACTGGGAAAATGTTATTGAAGGGCTGATAGGGGAGCAACGTTGTGATGACTTCCTGAAGGCGGAGTTTCAGAAAGAGCAGGAGTTTTTAAAGAGACAGAAGCTGAATTTAGAGACAAAATAGTCAAATTTCTCTTAAGTCATATTTGATATATATTACAGAGACCTGTAGGGGACATAAGGGATGTTCTGTTATTTTGTGCAACATCGCAAAGTATTGCATTCTCTAGCAATAGGTTTTGTTACCCCGCAACGGGTCTTGCGTTCGTTCGCCTCCTGTGTTATTAGTGGATAGCCTGTGGATACTGGATTTGGGTGCAGTGCTGAATACCATTCATGTTTAACATCACAGGTCTAAATTTCATTCTTTGGGCAACTCATTACCAGTATGACATACCAGTTACCTGGCCCTTCCTCCTGCTCTTGCGATTTCGCTGACTTCTAAACATTTGCTCGACTCGTTGCAGGTTCTCGTCTCGTCTCTTGCTCCTTCCTAGTGGTCTCTTTGGTGTTGCCATCTGTTTATTGTATTACAAGGAACTTATAGTTTTGGTAATTGGTAAATGGCCTGTGGTTGATTTATCAAGTTGAAAGGATCCCAAAGCACTTCACACTACATTCACCTGTTTACACACTGATGGTAGCAATCTACTGGATTGTTGCTAAGGTAGTCTGACAAGGTTGGTGAAACGTCTTGCCCAAGGACTCAATGATGACAGCGGACAAAACACGTGCTCAACCCATGAAGCCACAAATTACGAGGCAAACTCCTACTTGCGTTGGCATCATGGGCAGATGAGTTTCTTGGTTGAGTTCTCTTAACCATCTGCTGTTCTCCCTTCTACTATTCCCTTAACTTTTTTGCAATCATCCAGACTAAATTACGTTCTGACGTCCCTGGAGGTGTGGATCAGGGAGTCCCTGCGTTGCTCACTCCCAGCAAACAGCTACATATAATCAGAGGCGGTGACTGACAGTAGACCTGTATATATACTCCCACCGATCGGTCCACTTAGTTATTCATCAACGAACACCATGACTGGAAGACTTTGGCTGGGGCTTCTGATCATCTGTGTTGCAGCGGGTAAAAATATTAACTATCTTCTTGTTTAACTTGCTTTGAAGGTATTTTTTCAAAGTTGTTTCTTTATTTTACAAATAATATTTTTAACTGTTTATACTGATCACTGCATTATTGTGAAGTCGTATGATAAAAATACACATTAAATGGTCTAAATTGTCTTTTGAATTCATAATAGGCACCTTACCTCTTGATTAATACTGACACTCAGGGCTGAAAGTAGTCATCTAATGCTGGTTATATCAACTTGAAGTTGACATGGTTAAATGTAAGTTGGATTATAAAAGTAAATTTGCTTTCTTTTTTTTTCTAAAATTGCTGCAGGCGAGGCTGAATCAAGAAAGGTGATATGAATTTTAGAATAAATATTTATCTCATGTTTGAACAAAACGTATTGTGTTAGAGCAGAACTTAAGTAATGTTGCTTTTTTTGTGTCTCCAACAGGCTGATTGTTTCCTTGATAATTTTTGGGAATGTACATACACAATACGCCCCGTATGTGGCAGCGATGGAATCACTTATCCCAATGAGTGTCTCCTCTGCAAGGAAATGGGGTGAGTACACTCAGCTGCTCCACACTCAATGATTCACTTAATTATTTTAAGTCACCTAAACTTTGAAATATAAAATGCTTTAGTCCCAACCTACTGGTTTATTCAATGTGACATTGAAAGTTCTTCATACAAAATGATGTCGCCAGTCTTTTTATGTAAAAATACAGTAAAAAAAAAAAGTGAGAATCAACCATTGAATGTTTTATTTTTTAGAGAATAAAGTAAAAAAAGAGATTCTTGTCTTTTCTTGACACAAGTTTTCACCTGAGACACATTTCGACTGAATTGCCCAGAAAAATTACTTGCTTTATTTTATTTGTTGCTATAAATAATATCTGAGTCGAATGACTGAATCGCTTTATGTCATGTCACAATTCTCTCCTCAGTGAAACCAAGAAGAGCATCTCGGTCGCCAAAGACGAACCCTGCTCACTTGAATGATTGATCAAATCAACACCATGAGGCAACCCAGAAAAATCCATCGTTGTCTCATTGTAATAAAATCTAAATGTGATCAACCTGTGACCTTCTGGTTTTTCTCTCAATATAATGCAACAATTTATGATGCATATTATATTCACAACACTGAAAAAAATAAAGATCTTACCAAGTATTTTGTGTAGTTATGGTACAAATATCTTACTACACTTGACAAAACTGTCACAAGGAACTTCTCTCCAAGATGTAGGAGCTGCTTTTAAGTCAATAATGTCTTAATATTGATAAAGTACAAGTTACACTGACAGATTGTTTTCCCTTTTTTGTTGAAAAACCTGCCAGTAGAACTAGTTCATTTGAAAATAAATATTGAAGGGACACTATCATTGTCTAAAATCAACCTTTTTGAGCTTTACATCATGTTAGAATGATTTCCCCTCATCAAAATCATACCTGGAGTTTTTGCTTTGATTCTTTCATGCAAGTTAGAGAAACCTTTAATCTCCCGTGGCAAACACTCAGCTGTGCAAAACGCCTGGGTGAACCTGTCATGTTTTGATTAGCTCGGCGAACCCACATGCGCAGAACACACTCAGGAGGAGAGGTAAGTGCAGTGAGATTTATTGCAACAACAAAAATGTGACAGTGAGGGTTGCAGGGAGGAACAGGCGGCGGCGTCGCAGGAAGGCGGATTGGAGAAGCGGTTCTCAGGAGCCACAGGGAGGATCAGAGCTCACGTCTCGATGAATCTCCTGGCCAACGAGAATCCAGGTGGAACAGACTGCCAGGAGAACACGGAAAACAGGACCTGAAGGCGGATGACAGGAAAGCGGTAGGAACCAGATCTGGTTGGTCTGAGGTTAACTTAGCACAGGTTCTACCATAGGCGAGCAACACTCTGACACTGGAGTGTTGGCGTGATCTTCCAGAAGTACTCCTCCCGATGAAGTAAGTGGCCACAGGTGTGCAGGAAAAAACCACCAGTCACGCCCCCACGCAGTGTCACGACGCCCCCTGGAGGAGAAGCTGAAGGCGCACCTCCAGATTCACAACAGAACCGAGCGCCACTTCTGAAACATTGTAACATTCATGTTGAAATGTCATCAGAAACTCCAAGCTGAGCTTCAGCCTCATAGAGCAGAACCTCCACCACCACTCCTCCACTCGTCTCCTTCAGAAGATTCAATTACAAACACCTGGTGGAAGTGGGCGTCTACTGAGCTCATTATAAGCGACCTGCTAGTGAAACACTGGGAAAATGTTATTGAAGGGCTGATAGGGGAGCAACGTTGTGATGACTTCCTGAAGGCGGAGTTTCAGAAAGAGCAGGAGTTTTTAAAAAGACAGAAGCTGAATTTCAAGACAAAGAAGTCAAATTTCTCTTAAGTCATATTTGATATATATTACAGAGACCTGTAGGGGACATAAGGGATGTTCTGTTATTTTGTGCAACATCGCAAAGTATTGCATTCTCTAGCAATAGGTTTTGTTACCCCGCAACGGGTCTTGCGTTCGTTCGCCTCCTGTGTTATTAGTGGATAGCCTGTGGATACTGGATTTGGGTGCAGTGCTGAATACCATTCATGTTTAACATCACAGGTCTAAATTTCATTCTTTGGGCAACTCATCACCAGTATGGCATACCAGTTACCTGGACCTTACTCTTGCTCTTGCGATTTCGCTGACTTCTAAACATTTGCTCGACTCGTTGCAGGTTCTCGTCTCGTCTCTTGCTCCTTCCTAGTGGTCTCTTTGTGGTTGCCATCTGTTTATTGTATTACAAGGAACTTATAGTTTTGGTAATTGGTAAATGGCCTGTGGTTGATTTATCAAGTTGAAAGGATCCCAAAGCACTTCATACTACATTCACCTGTTTACACACTGATGGTAGCAATCTACTGGATTGTTGCTAAGTTAGTCTGACTGGTGCCACTGGTCCTTCTGACCACCAACAGCAGACAAGGTTGGTGAAACGTCTTGCCCAAGGACACAATGATGACAGCGGACAAAACACGTGCTCATCCCATCAAGCTAACAGTTACTAGGCAAACTCCTACTTGCGTTGGCATCATGACCAGATGAGTTTCTTGGTTTAGTTCTCTTAACCATCTGCTGTTCTCCCTTCTACTATTCCCTTAACTTTTTTGCAATCATCCAGACTAAATTACATTCTGACGTCCCTGGAGGTGTGGATCAGGGAGTCCCTGTGTTGCTCACTCCCAGCAAACAGCTACATATAATCAGAGGCGGTGACTGACAGTAGACCTGTATATATACACCCACCGATCGGTCCACTTAGTTATTCATCAACGAACACCATGACTGGAAGACTTTGGCTGGGGCTTCTGGTCATCTGTGTTGCAGCAGGTAAAAATATTAACTATCTTCTTGTTTAACTTGCTTTGAAGGTATTTTTTCAATGTAGATTTTTTTTCATTATTAAATTTTTTTACATAGTAGATTTTTAAACATTTATGTAAATCACTGTATTATGGTGTTGTCCTATGATAGTAATACACATGTTAAATTATCTAAATTCTTATTTGAATGCATAATAGACACCTTACAGAAAGAATTGTACTCCAGGCTGAAAGTAGTCCTCTAAAGCTGGTTATATCAACTGTGAAGTCAACATGGTTATATTTAAGTTGGATTATAAAGGTAAACTTGTTTTGTTTCTTCCTAAAATTGCTGCAGGCAAGGCTGAATCAGCAAGAAAGGTGACATGAACTTTAGAATGAAATATTCATCTAAAATTTGAGTAAACATGATTATGTTTGAGCAGAATTTTAAGTAATGTTGCATTTTACATGTGTCCAACAGGCTGTTTGTGCTGATCTTGAGATTTGGCAATGCAATACGAATATGAACCTTGTGTGTGCAAGTAATGGACTGACTTATGGCAATGAGTGTCTCCTCTGCAAGGAGATCCAGTGAGTAAACTCAGCAGTTGCACAAACATGATTCACGTGTTAATTTTAAGTCAGCTGACCTGATTCTTTGGAAAATAAAATACTTTTGTCCCAACCCAGTGGTCACCCCACGTGACATTGAAATCTGTTTATACAAAAAGATCTCTCCTTTTCACTTTAGAAATACAGAAAAAAGTGCAAATCAATCATTGAGTGTTTTTATTCTTTAGAGAATGAAATAGAAAGTATGAATTCCTATCTTTCCTTGACATAACTTTTCACCTGAGACACATTTTCACTTTTTATTGTCCAGAAAAATGACTTTAAAAAAAAAAAAATTATTTGTTGCTATGAATAATATCTGAGTTGAATGACTGAATTGCAACTATGTCACAATTCTCTCCTCAGTGAATCCAAGAAGAACATCTTGGTCAAAAGACAAGGAGCCTGCTGACTTGTATGGTTGATCAAATCAACACCATGAGGCAACCCAGAAAAATCCATTGTTGTCTCATTGTAATAAAGTCTTAAGATTGATCAGCTCTGACCTTCTGGTTTTTCTCTCAATATTATTTAACAATTTATGATGCATATTATACACTGAAAAAACAAAAATCTTACCAAGTATTTTTGTGTAGTTATGGTACAAATATCTTACTACACTTGATAAAACTATATCACAAGGAACTTCTTTCTAGAATGTAGGAGCTGCTTTTAAGTCAATAATGTCTTAATATTGATAAAGTACAAGTTACACTGACAGATTGTTTTCCCTTTTTTGTTGAAAAACCTGCCAGTAGAACTAGTTCATTTGAAAATAAATATTGAAGGGACAGTATTATTGTCTAAAATCAACCTTTTTGAGCTTTACATCATGTTAGAATGATTTCCCCTCATCAAAATCATACCTGGAGTTTTGCTTTGATTCTTTCATGCAAGTTAGAGAAATCCTTTAATCTCCCATGGCAAACACTCAGCTGTCCAAAACGCCTGGGTGAACCGAGCGCCACTTCTGAAACATTGTAACATTCATGTTGAAATGTCATCAGAAACTCCAAGCTGAGCTTCAGCCTCATAGAGCAGAACCTCCACCACCACTCCTCCACTCGTCTCCTTCAGAAGATTCAATTACAAACACCTGGTGGAAGTGGGCGTCTACTGAGCTCATTATAAGCGACCTGCTAGTGAAACACTGGAAAATGTTATTGAAGGGCTGATAGGGGAGCAACGTTGTGATGACTTCCTGAAGGCGGAGTTTCAGAAAGAGCAGGAGTTTTTAAAGAGACAGAAGCTGAATTTCAAGACAAATAGTCAAATTTCTCTTAAGTCATATTTGATATATATTACAGAGACCTGTAGGGGACATAAGGGATTTTTTTGTTATTTTGTGCAACATCGCAAAGTATTGCATTCTCTAGCGATAGGTTTTGTTACCCCGCAACGGGTCTTGCGTTCGTTCGCCTCCTGTGTTATTAGTGGATAGCCTGTGGATACTGGATTTGGGTGCAGTGCTGAATACCATTCATGTTTAACATCACAGGTATATATTTCATTCTTTGGGCAACTCATCACCAGTATGACATACCAGTTACCTGGACCTTACTCTTGCTCTTGCGATTTCGCTGACTTCTAAACATTTGCTCGACTCGTTGCAGGTTCTCGTCTCGTCTCTTGCTCCTTCCTAGTGGTCTCTTTGTGGTTGCCATCTGTTTATTGTATTACAAGGAACTTATAGTTTTGTTATTGATAAACGGCCTGTGGCTGATTTATCAAGATGAAAGCACTTCACACTACATTCACCTGTTTACACACTGATGGTAGCAATCTACTGGATTGTTGCTAAGTTAGTCTGACTGGTGCCACTGGTCCCTCTGACCACCAACAGCAGACAAGGTTGGTGAAACGTCTTGCCCAAGGACTCAATGATGACAGCGGACAAAACACGTGCTCATCCCATCAAGCTAACAGTTACTAGGCAAACTCCTACTTGCGTTGGCATCATGGCCAGATGAGTTTCTTGGTTGAGTTCTCTTAACCATCTGCTGTTCTCCCTTCTACTATTCCCTTAACTTTTTTGCAATCATCCAGACTAAATTACATTCTGACGTCCCTGGAGGTGTGGATCAGGGAGTCCCTGCGTTGCTCACTCCCAGCAAACAGCTACATATAATCAGAGGCGGTGACTGACAGTAGACCTGTATATATACACCCACCGATCGGTCCACTCAGTTATTCATCAACGAACACCATGACTGGAAGACTTTGGCTGGGGCTTCTGGTCATTTGTGTTGCAGCAGGTAAAAATTAAAAATAAAAATTCTTGTTTAATTTTTTTGGAAGGTATTTTTTCGAAGTAGTTTTTAATTTTTAATTTTATTCTTTATTTTACAATAAATAGTTTTATTTCTCCGCTGTTCACTGCATAAAAACATTAAATTATCTAAATTGTGTTTTGAATGTATAATAGACACCTTGCAGTTGTATTGGTACTGATACTAATGGGTAAAAGTAGTAATCTAAAGCTAGATATACCAACTTTGAGTCAATATGGTTAAATGTAAGTTGGATTATAAAAATGGATTTGCTTTTTGTTTTTAAAACATTGCTGCAGGCATGTCTGGATCAAGAAAGGTGATATGAATTTCAAAATCAAATATTTTTTTTCCTCTACGAATAAAACTTACTATTATTAAGCAGACTTTTATGTAATGCTGAGTTTTTATATGTCCAACAGGCTGAATGTCCTGATCCAGAGATATTTGTATGCACATTAAGTGTGCGCCCTGTGTGTGGAAGCAATGGTCAGACTTATGGAAATGAGTGTCTCCTCTGCAAGGAGATGCAGTGAGTCGACTCAGCTGACACTTGTCTTTTTTGATCAAAGTTTTCACCTTAGACACATTTTGACTTCTAATAGTCCAGAAAAAAAATCACCTATTTGTTTTATTAATTGCCAAAAATACCATTTGCCACTGAATCACTGCTATATCATGTCACAATTCTCTCCTCAGTAAAACCAAAGAGAAAATCTCGATCTCCAAAGATGGACACTGCTGACCTGGATGGTTTATCAAATCAACACCATGAGGTGCCCAGAAAAATCCATCGTTGTCTCATTGTAATAAAGTCTTACGTTTGATCAACCTGTGACCTTCTGGTTTTTCTCTCAATATTATTAAACAATCTATGATGCATATTATACACTGAAAAAACAAAAATCTTACCAAGTATTTTTGTGTAGTTATGGTACAAATATCTTACTACACTTGATAAAACTATATCACAAGGAACTTCTCTCCAAGATGTAGGAGCTGCTTTTATGTCAATAATGTCTTAATATTGATAAAGTACAAGTTACACTGACAGATTGTTTTCCCTTTTTTGTTGAAAAACCTGCCAGTAGAACTAGTTCATTTGAAAATAAATATTGAAGGGACAGTATTATTGTCTAAAATCAACCTTTTTGAGCTTTACATCATGTTAGAATGATTTCCCCTCATCAAAATCATACCTGGAGTTTTGCTTTGATTCTTTCATGCAAGTTAGAGAAATCCTTTAATCTCCCATGGCAAACACTCAGCTGTGCAAAACGCCTGGGTGAACCGAGCGCCACTTCTGAAACATTGTAACATTCATGTTGAAATGTCATCAGAAACTCCAAGCTGAGCTTTAGCCTCATAGAGCAGAACCTCCACCACCACTCCTCCACTCGTCTCCTTCAGAAGATTCAATTAGCAAACACCTGGTGGAAGTGGGCGTCTACTGAGCAAATCCTGAGAAACCAGCTCAATGGGAAGAACAAAATCCGTACGATAAACAGATATGCCTTGCCAGTAATCAGATACCCTGCTGGAATAATTAGCTGGCCAAAGGAGGAGATAAAAGCCACAAATATTAAGACCAGAAAACTACTAACCATGCATGGAGGGTTCCATCCCAAATCCAGCACCCTGAGACTGTACACGAGCCGCAAGGACGGAGGCAGAGGACTAATGAGTGTGAGAACCACTGTCCAGGACGAAACAACTAAGATCCATAAATACATCAGGGACAAAGCCTCAACAGACAATGTGCTCAGTGAATGTCTCAGACAACAGGGAACGGAGGTTAAGGTGCCAGAGATACCATCATGGGAGGACATGATGGTGTCATTAAGACAGCTTCAGCTCCTCCAGAATGCTGCTGCAAGTGTCCTTATTAACACAAAAAGAGATCAGCACATGAGTCCAGTTCTCAGATCTCTGCATTGGCTGCCTGTTGCTCAAAGAATTGACTTTAAAATTTCCTTAATAGTTTATAAAGCACTTCATAATAGAAATCCAAACTACATTTCCGGTCTTCTGCAACCCTACGTACCACTCAGACCGTTAAGATCATCAGACTCAAACCTATTAACTATACCGAGAGTCAGAAGTAAACACGGAGAAGCAGCTTTTAGTTTTTATGCTCCAACACTATGGAATAAACTTCCTGCTCATTGTAAGTCTGTGCCTACCTTGAGTTTATTTAAAACAATGTTAAAAACCTTCTTATTTGAAGTTGTCTATTCTTAAATTTTTAATCCCACTCATTTACTATAATTACAATTTTAATGTTTACTTTGTCTATATTATATTTTATTTTATTTATTTTATTTTTCTAACAGCATGTATTCCTTATTTTTCTTGTACAAGCACTTTGAGTTGTCTTTGGCTGAAAGGTGCTATATAAATAAAGTTGCCTTGCCTTACATGGGATGTACCACCAGCAAATAACCCAAGTGGCTGATATCAGTAAATCCTACCAATGGCTGGAAAAAGCTGGACTCAAGGACAGCACAGAGGCCCTCATCCTGGCCGCCAGGAACAGGCCCTAAACACCAGAGCAATAGAGGCCCAGATCTACCACACCAGACAAGACCCAAGGTGTAGGTTGTGCAAGGAGGCCCCTGAGACAGTCCAGCACATCACAGCAGGGTGCAAGATACTGGCAGGGAAAGCGTACATGGAACGACATAACCAAGTGGCAGGCATAGTGTACAGAAACATCTGTGTAGAATATGGACTGGAAACCCCGAGATCAAAGTGGGAAACACCCCCAAAGGTGGTGGAGAACACCAGAGCTAAGATCCTGTGGGACTTCCAGATCCAGACAGACAGAATGGTAATGGCGAACCAACCAGAGATTGTCGTAGTGGATAAACATCAGAGGAAAGCCGTTGTGGTAGATGTAGCAATACCAAGCGACTGCAACATCAGGAAAAAGGAGCACGAGAAACTGGAGAAATACCAGGGCCTCAGGGAAGAACTGGAGAGGGCCTGGAAGGTGAAGACCACAGTGGTGCCTGTGGTCATCGGGGCCCTCGGGGCAGTAACCCCCAAACTGGAGCAGTGGCTACAACAGATCCCAGGAACAACATCAGACATCTCAGTCCAGAAATGTGCAGTCCTTGGCACAGCCAAGATACTGCAGGACCCTCAAGCTCCAGCCTCTGGTAGAGGACCCGAGCTGGAGGGAATCACCCGCGGTGGGTGAGAAGGGAATTTTTATATATTTGTTTTAACTGAGCCGAAAAGTGTTAACATTGACTGGTTTGATACTAATTCCTGTCACCCAGAGTGCTGTCCTTAAAAGTGACAGGCTGCTCTGCATGTTTAGAAGTCCGGCTCCGTAAAATACTTCTGCTTTCCTGATGGTTTTGTGAAGACAATGAATTAATCACAAGATGATTGGTGTGTGTGAGCGTGTGTAGGTGTGTGTTCTTTTACATTTACAGAATATCAAAAAAGGTTTTGCACACATTTGCACTGGAAAGGTAGGTACTGAGTAGTTGTCTGACCTTTCAGTACTCTGCAGTGAAAGAAATCTGCACATTTCAGAATGTCCTCTTATTGAGGCCGGCCTAAAGCACATGGTGTGCACTCATGCTGTCTCATCAGCATCTTTAAATGTCACACCTGCAAAATAAGATGAATTATCTTGGCAGAAAGGCAGGGCTCTCTTGCACAGATTAAGACAGATTTGTAAAAAAATATTTGACAGAAGAATGTATATTGTGTTTAAAGAAAAAAGTTTGGATGTTTGGGTTTAACTCATGACAAAAAGGATGAAAAAACAATTGTTGAGTTTATATATTTAAGTGTAAAGAAATCTCTCTGTCGTATTTGTCTTTAGAAATACAACAGAATACGTGTGAATCAAACATTGAGAGGGACAGGAAGGTTTTTCTACAGTGTTTTCCTACAACGATTGAAAAACTAGCAAATCTTATCCTGCCTTCACACAAGCGTTCGCCTTAGATACATTTTAAGCTTAAGAAAAATAACTTTTAATTGTTCAGAAAAATTAGTTACTATGTTTTGTTTGGTAGTATAAATGACATTGCATCTGAATGAGTGAATCACAGCAATGCCATGTCTCAATTCTCTCCTCATGAAAACCAGAGAGGACATCATGTTCGTCAGGGAGGGACGCTGCTGATCCGTGCGGTTGATAAAATCAATACTATGAAGCAAACTGGAAAAATTATATCTCATCTTGTCACATTGTAATAAAGTCTAAATGTCATCATCAATCTTGTGACCTTCCGGTCGCTTTTCTCTGTATTATGCATTTTATGCTGTATGCGAGGTTAACAAGTAAGAGGCTGAAGAGATGTTAATAAGTAAATAAAGGTTATATGTATAGCACCTTCACAGATAAAATAAAGGATTTTACAGAAGGACAGATGGAGGCATAAATAGAATAGACCAATATAGTGACAGATGGCAAGAACAAAAGTAGAACATTTAACTAGAGAGGCTCTGGGCGAAGGACAGAGTATTATTAGAAGTCCCAGAAAGCTTCATAAATCCTGAGATTGTCAGATATAGTTACTTTTTATTAAAAACATTTCGTAACACATTTAGCAATATAATAAAGTACCATGACCTTTGTGCATTTTCACGGCACAAAACTAAACATTTCTGCAGAGCAGTTGTGGTTTCTCGGCAGGTTATAACTGCAGATTTCATATGACTGAAACAAAGACGAATTGAAAAATGCATATGGGGATTTTTTAATCGGAATTTTCTATCTGACATCTAAGGCAAGTTAAAAACATTTTTGCAGTGTTTTTTGCTACTTCCCATTGCTGTAGGTAGTCCATTTAAACCACCTCCAGACCTGTTTGGGGAAAGGTCAGATAATGCCACATATACAAGTATGCATGTGTGTTCAAATTAAGTCTTATTTCTAAGATCCCATCTGTTCAATAAAAACTTTTTTAAAAATTGCTGAAACATTAATAATAATTTTACTTTCAACAATTGTAAAACTATACTCTGAAATTACTTAAAAATTGCAGCACTTTATGGGTTATTGATTTCACTTCCTCATCTAGCAATATATTGATGTACAAATCCAATTTACAGAACAGTAACTGCTAAGGGAGAATATGCTTAAGCACAACTAAAACATGATGTGAATCTTGTTCACACTACTGTTCGCAATCTCATTTACATCTTTTAAAATTGTTTAAACTGCAGCAACTCCTGAATGCCCGTTAGGCCACAAGTGCAACATTGTTTGAAATTAATTTAAAGTTTACCTCAAACAGCTTTTTTGATTGTCCGGCAATTAAAAAAATGCAATATCCTCCATATAGAAAATGTCTAGAAGCTGTCATAAGCAACAAGAAGTGTCCTAAGTATTTAAAACAGTTATTTCTTGTGCTTTTCCATTTTATTTAACTTAATTCAAGGACTGATTTACACTTTTTGTATGTGTGGATTAAATGCGTTGTTACGAAGATGCTTATGTCAGTTTTATATCAGAAATCTGACTGAAAATATAACTACTGAGAAAAATTTTGATGTGCAATGCAAACTGTACACAAACACCAAGTGAATAAAATAAACAATAATACAGTCAGGAGACATTTGTTTTCAAAACATGTTTTTTTTTTATTAATGTAAAGAATAACTATTCACAATGGGTAACAGACTCAAACAGCTGTAATACTTAAAAATGTAAACAAAGAATAATATTGAGAATGAAAAGAGAAGAATCACCACCCTCATTCTGTCCTGCATTTCTCACAACTATTTCTACTTCTCAACTTCTTTACTTATTTTCATCACATTTCTCTTAAATACACAAGCCTTTGTTCTCTACTTCAAGTTTCTAGCAAACATTTCACTGCGTTGGCGTAGCTTTGTTGTTTTTCGTGTCTGCTTTCCAGTGGAGAGATTTTTTTTTTATTTATTTTTTACATCTGTACGTCTAAAAAAAATTGGAAACAAATGCCTGCTAAGCCTGTAAAGTGCTCAAATTCTTTTAAAAAACCGGGGGTTTCAAAAAAAAAAAAAAAGAGGATAAAATCCTCAGTTTGTAGTTAGCGGATCCCAGAGATAATTGAAACCCCTTTCCAGATTTTATACAAGACAGAGCACCTGTAATCACAATCCACTATCAGTTAAAATCCTGGATGATTCTTATTTTTTTTAACTATAAAGTATTAAAAGCACAATTTTAATTTACATGGTCCTCGTTTTTAGTCTGGCTGGTTGTTTAGCTGCTAAAAACTATTGTCTCATCTTCGGTTGCAGTTAATAGATGTGGGCAGACTTTGGCAATTTTTCCACAGGATGAATGTAACTTGCAGTCTCGTTAAGAAAAGAAGGAGAGTGCACACTTTTTTTTTTTTTTTTTTTTTACAACAACCCCAGCTGATAACAGAAAGAGGAATATATTTCAAACTGATCTGATGGATAAACGTTATAAAACACTCGCTTCCTTCAGCGTTGTTTGGCACACAGACGGTTAGTTCACTCCAGTGTTAACGTCACAAAATTGCAAATGTACATATTATCCATGCAGCACAGGCTCAGATCTGAAGTGCTCCCATCATGCCCTCTCGAAGGCCACAACCAAAAACGTTTACATATTTCAGATATAAGGTTCACACAAATAGAGCTGCTGATGACTCCACCTTGTGGCCGTGCAAAAAAGAAAAAAAGAGAGGGCAGGATGAGTAAAGCCAGACGAGCAGAGTGCACATCTTAACCAGACATAAGAGAACCACTATATTTTGTTTTGACTCTGACAATGAAGGACACCAGTTAAAAAAAAAAAAAAACACACACACACATCATTTCACAATAACCTAATAAAACTATTTTCCGTATGCTTTGTTGCATGTTGGTATTGGTCTTATACATTCCTTGGCAGCCTACATACATTGTTGTTTTAATGGAGTGCTCAAGCTTGACGCTCCACCAGAATAGGCACTGTGCTGGACAATGTTAAGGACACCAAATACATAAAAAAAAACCCCACATAGGTTAGCAGTTTGAATTATTAGACAACCATGAGGAACAACTTAACCATGCTTGCCCTGAAAGGATTTTTCTTTTTCCAGATTAGCAAAGGTTAAAACACAGATGATTGCACATTTGAGATTAAAATGGGATTGTTAGATGCTTATCTTCAACCATCTTTTGGATTATAAAACAACTACGCTTGGTAACGAATAGAAATCGAGAAAAGGTTTGACCCTGAATAAAAAAAGAAATTAGTCAGTCCATCTTTCAACAGCTGGCAGTGAATGACTCGATGACTTTGCTTTTACAACGTCATAAACTCTGCTGTCGCTTGCTTACAGGCAGTCCCGCAGACTGCTGCCGTCTGCTCCGCGGAATGGGGACGAAAACCTTCCAGATTTCGTTTCGCGTTATCCCCCACCAAAGTCTCTTATCTCTGCAGTCAGAAACCTGGACTTTCCAGTCGATCGGAAAAACTCAGATCCTGCCGTCACTTCAAGTGTCTTCTTTCTTCCAGTCCACGTCGTGAAGAGGAGAAGCACCAGTCTCCTACCTCTACACAGCTACCTTCTAATCTTAAATATATACGTTTATTTGACTTGCATTGATTTGCATTGAGTTTTCATCGTTTCAGCGTCTGTCACGAAACCTGCCGTCGTTGCCTCCATCGGAGGCTGTGCGATGAGACGCAGGTTCACTGAAACACGATGACAATTAAAAAAGACTAAAAAATAGAAATAAAAAAATGACCATAGGTCGTCTCCCCCACAAGTCAGTGGTCCACGTTGGTTTTTTGCAGGGAGAGAGGGTGACGCATGATTCAGAAATCAGACGCAGCTCTCTCTTGTCTTGCTGTCTGTGAGGAAAGAGTTCAATTGAGAAAGGTCCACCACGACTGCATCTCGCTTGCTCAGGTGGATGTCTTTCAAGTGGTCCTCGTCACTTTGGTCCTTGGCGAAATTAACAAACACCTGAGGAAGGCGAAAAGAAAAAATATATACAATTAGGTATTGCTAGACTAATTTGAATCTTTCACAGTGGCAGTTTCTATAGTGAGTTACTCAGGGTGTCAGTAAAAAGGTGTGGGTTAGCAGCACAGGCACAAGATAAAAATGGAACTTGAACAAGTTTTCTATTGCTTCTCTCAGTGCACAGTGTTTTATCCAATATCAGAATTTTGAACATGGTTGGGCGATTGTAGACAGTGGGGCCCCCTTAATGCAAGAACCGCCACTGACTTTGTGTTTGCTTGCTTACTTGGTCTAAAGTCGTCTGAGAGACAGAGTAGTCCTCTATGCTGAGTGCCTCCTTGTTTTTGGAGAGAAGGGAGAAGATTCGGGCGAGGGAGGTGAGCGAAGAGGGGAGCTGGTACTGCAGCATGTTGCGGTGCTTCTCCTTCAACGTGCTCCCCGGCAATTCCCGCTCTATGAACTCCATCACCAGCCGTAGGTCCGGGTCCGGCCCCGCCACGCGCAAGATGATGGTGTAGCCGTCTCCGAACCTGGTGGAAGACATTTATTTTTTTTAAGTGTGAATAACGGCAGAAAAAGACATTTGAGTGTGAAAAAAAAAATACTTTGGGTTTACAGGTTTCACCCCTTATTTTGTTACCAAAAGAACATTTTTTGCAATGAAATGTTTCATTTGTGCAGGCCTACCGATTTTTAAGGTGCTGCACACTGCCCAGGCAGCGGAACCTGCCGTTCACCATGATAGCCATTCTGGTGCAGAGTGCTTCACACTCCTCCATGCTGTGACAAACCACGAGAGAAAACATGTACTCAATACACAGACATAGGGAGACTACAGAAATTGTTCATTGAATTCATTAGTTCATAGAGATGCTTCGACTGACCTGTGGGACGTGAGGACCACGGACCGTCCCTCTTTGATGATGCTCAGGATGGCGTTCCAGAGGGCCCGACGTGCCTTAGGGTCCATTCCTGTTGTTGGTTCATCCTGTTACAAAAGTGGTAACAAAGTTTTAGGCGAAATATGCTGTGCAATACATCAGCGAGCATCAATGTGAACATTGTCATCTTTAACATGTAGTTTCACTGACCAAAAACACGACAGGTGGTCCTCCTATGAGTGCAATGGCAGTGGACAGTTTCCTCATGTTTCCCCCACTATAACTCCCTGCTGCTTTGTCCACATACTTGATCAATCCCAGTTTCCGTATTCCCCACTCTGCCACCTAGTGGGGAAGAAAAAAAAAAGTTTCTTAATGTTTGGACAAGTTGAATTTTTCTTTGTTTGATATACATGTCATTGGAGTAGGTTGGACATGAAAGACCACTGATGTGTGTTGCTGCTGACCTCGCAGACTTCCTTCTCAGGTACTCCTCTCAAGATGGCGTAGAACTCGAGGTGCTCTCTTCCAGTCAGAAGGTCATTGATGGCATCAAACTGAGGACAATAACCCATGTTCTGATGCACCTCATTTATTTCTGTGTTTACACTGAAAGCAGAGAAAACACACAAGAACATTAGTCTACAAAGTTTTCACGTGACATTTTAGTTTTAAAAGGAATAAGGACGCTTGTCTTATTTCATACCTCTTGCCAGCTAAGTAGGCCTCACCGCTGGTCACATCTGAGTCTCCAGTCAACATTTTGAAGGTGCTGGTCTTTCCTGCTCCGTTAACCCCAAGCAAACCAAAACACTACAAGGGAAAATGTTTATCATTGAATATGTCTGCTATGACTATTTCAACACACTTGCTTAATCTCATAAAAGAATACAAAAAATCTTGCATGTCCCTCTGTATTATTTTCTGGAAACTGGGGCATACCTCTCCGGGAGGGATGCCAACACACAGCCGGTCCACAGCCGGCTTCTGTTTCCGCTTGTAAATCTTGGTGAGCTGCCTCAGCTCAAGAATGTCCAACTGTCCACCGCCGCTCAGGATCCTCTGTCGCTCTCTGGCAACGTCTTCATCTTCTTCGCCAATTGGTTTCAGGTGGCCGGTGGAGGATCTGTGGGGTTTTAAAATAGGAGAGTTCAAATTTCAGGGGACTTGATCTTCAGAGCCTGAAATATCAACCCACAACTGATGTTTTCATTTGTGATGTTTGGGTAAGTGGTAGGGTAACTCGACTGATGACATGTTTCACCAACCTGGCTTTAAAGCAGAAGCGGTACTGAATGAGGACGGTGATGCAGAAGAAAATAACTCCCTCTATTGCCATGGCGAACAGGTTCTTTCCCACCATGTCCCATGCCAAAGGAGAGCGAAACCGGTTTTCACCTATAACAGACATTTTGTCTCTTTAACATGGCCTTTCATGAAACTTTTCTTGTTCTAGTTAATGATATGACTATGAAATTGATAACAGGTCAAAGTAAAGGCTCACCAAATCTCTCCAAAGCATCAGCCATGGCTTGATTCTTCACCATGTCAATCAGCCCTCTACCCAGGCAGAAGTGAGGGAAGATGAGGAATACATTCTTCAAGATGTCATTGATACCGCCGATCTCCTGAGAGAGGAATGCAAATAATGCCAATTTAACTTCCTAATGCTTTTTTAAAAATATCAGAGAGTTTGAAACTCTGAAACTCGCAACATTTACTCACATTACTTCCAAACAACTCTAGGACAAACGTGGACACACTGCCATTGATTCCAATCAGTATGTTGACACTGGTTAGAACTACATAGGCAGTGCTGGGGATCTTAAAGAAGAAAGAGGCTGGGTACATCAGAGGGGTGATTGACCACCTGGTAAAAGAAGCAAAACATAAATTTACATGAAATCATTGAATGTGGTTGAAGTGTAAAGCCTCAGTATTGAGAGTTTGTCCAATTTACCCATAGAGGAGAAGCAGCAGAGCCAGTACTGGTAGATTGGTGGAAGAAACGTAGGCTTCTTGTTGGAAACAGACAAATATGATGATCACTAGCGTAGCTGGAACAATGTAGTTACACTGTGAGAAGGAAAAGGAAGAGGAGGATCTTTTAATATTTCCACTTAGAATACTTTGCCACTCAAGTGGTGTTGACTTTGTAATGTCTCACCATATCCCAAATAAAGTTGGCCAGCCAGTAGAGCAAGGGCTGCACTCCACTGATGAACTGCATATGCTTGGCCTTTGTTACTCTTTCCTGGATGAGGAAGACCACAAAACTGGCAGGGACAAAGGACATGGCGAAGATGACGCAAATGGACACCAACACGTCCACAGACGTCGTCATCCTAAAACCCAACAAGAAAGAATTGTAGAACGGAGAAATTTCCGCTTGCGTTCAAATGTCAAATTGACCGTGATGCTCACAGTGCAACTTGTGAGAGCTGCTCCTTGGTGAGGTTTAGTGGATGGTTGTAAGCGGTGATGCCAAACTTCGTCGGATCTTGACCAGGTTTGAGACTCGACCGCAGAATGGCGTTGTTCATCACGTTGAGGAAGGAACCAATGCTGTGCCAGCCCTTGTTGTTAAACCAAATCTAAAGGAAGGGGTGGGGAAATTTTAAACTTGGATTTAAACCATTGCCTTTGAGATAAACTGGGTGAATTTTTTAAGTAGCTCTAAAATTATATTCCAAGATATCTTAAGCTTTTCAGTCTCCTCTACGTTTACATGAGAACATCAACTGGAAGCTGTCGGTATTTTCGAATGCTTATTGAGGAAAAGTGTCACGTTTTGACAGCACTGCCTTGAGTCAGCTGTAGTTGTCATGCCAGGCCTCTATATGGCGCTGTGACAAAAATATTACAGTTTCTCTGAAGAGCTACTCCATATAAATGGGGCCTAAATCCTGTAGTGGCAAATTATTTCATTTACCATGTTGTAACAAGATGCAAGAATCAATAGCAGTATTAACTCGAACTCGTAAAATGTTTTTGTCTTTACTTTTTATTTATTGTTGGGAGTGAAAATGCTTTGCATGAGTATTTCACAGAGGAAGATCACTGATGAATGACCACCTTCAACCGCCATTTCTTATGTAAAATTCATCAGATTTGTTGTAAACATTCACTTAACGCAACTTAACTTAACATGAAAAAAAGTTTGAATAAATAAACTTCTACGACAATATTATAAGACAACAAATGTTTTTGGTCCCTCTCAGACTAGCCCTCAGCTTAGCCTCCGAAAACCAACTAATATGGATTTATACTAAATAAAACACCAAAGAATTATGCACTGCATGTAAGATATTAACTGTTTATGACCAATAATTATTTAAACAGAGCACTATTGGAAGTGTGAAATACAAAAACATATAGAGTTGCTAACCTTAACGTTATTTTTTGTGTCCAATCCTTGGATAAAACCAGAGAGACTGCTGAAAAATCGATTGGCTGCCGTTCCCTAAAGGATGGTTGAGGCAGAAAGGAAAGGAGACAGAGAGAGTGATCTTTAGCAAATATGTAATATGGTTGCTTAAATTTCAAGATTTACAACTCTGCAATCATAAACCAGAGTTATTTTGTTGCATGGATGTAATTCTTACCTCTTTAAGTTTGAAGAGTTGCCTCAGTTGCACAATAGCTTCATCAATATCACCTGTGTGGGACACAACATGGGAACCTCGGGCGCCCAGAGAGAATCCACCGTATCTATTAAGAAGAGCAAACATATTACATCAGTGCAGCTCATAGCAGAGAAGCACTCAGATCAATGTTTTCTTCTTCTTCTTTTTCTTTTTTAAGATGCATGATGTCTTGGAATGTACCTGAACTCGTTGACCCATATCTTGTTGTTCAAGCTGTAGAAGGAGAAACCATATAATGAAAGGCTAGAACTTATAAGTAAGAAATGCGACATCAGAAAAAAGGACGATAAGAGTCTTTACCTCTTGCCGATGATCTGAGCGTAGGTTTTGACCAGGTAGTCCGACACGTTTCTACCAGTCAAATTCTGCAGCGTGTCTTTATCACTGATCATCATCTGGATACAAACACAAACCATGATACTTCATTACTGTGTGCCAAGTTGAATTTGCGTGTGTAGCACTTTGTTGCCATACTTGAATCTGTGTTCAGCTTTATTGACCTGAACTAGTAAAATGTTCAGGATTTTGTTGGTCCTACTGACCTGTGGCGGTGGAAGTCCACCGGCCCCAGCGGGACACTCGGGCAGCATCCTCTTACGGCCTTCACAGCTGCATTCACACAGTGGAGACGGGTTCTCCATGGTCCAGTTGCCTTTGTTGAATATGTCACTGACACTTTGAGGAACCTGAGGGAGCGTCCAATCGTCCTTCACCTCAATACAAGGAGTGTCCCTGGAGGACGCAGAGAGAACAGCATTTTAGTCTGTAGCTCAACTTTTCTAATTACTACATCATTTTGATTTTTGTTTTACTGAAGTTAACATTTTCTGGATATATAAACTTCATGTATAGTTACTATTTTCTACTTACGGTATGGGCTCTCCTTCCATGCATCGCGTTCCAAATCCTGGTTTGTCCATCAAAGCTTCCAGCAGTTTGTTGTTGTGGGGTTCTTCGGGTATGTCATTACTGAAAAGGCAGAGACGGAACACTTTAAATCAGTGGTTCCCAAAGATTTTTCTTTTGCCTCCCACATAAAGAAGGTTTACATTTTTCCAAAAGAATGCTAGATATTAGGACAGAGGTTGATAACATGGGAATGACACCCTACCTGATAAAGGTAAACTGCTCTCCATACATGCTGGGATGCAGAGCCAGACTTGGGTATTTCCCAAACGGAGGAACAATGAGGCTGAACACCAGTGCAATGCACACAAACACTGCTGGCAGAACAATCTGAAAAACATAAACCAGAAAAATGCATTTAAACTTCAGTGCAATAAAATGGACAAAGGGTAAGGTTCTATGATGGTGTAAAATAATGATTTTAGTAAGTTGTGTTAATGATAAGAGCACCATAACTTGACATCCAGTTCTTGGATGTAACATTAATCACAGCACACCTGAGCGAAAAAGCCTTTCCGAGAGCGGCGAGCATAGAGGAACCGTTTCCACAGGAGCGCAACAAACTGCTGTCTCTTCAGACTCCAGCCTTTGACCTGATATGAACCTTTGCCATCTGTTCCACTGAGCCAGTCAGTCTCACGAGATTCTGCACAGAAAAGACACATTGTCAGCACACGTACAAACAAGATAAATGTGTTCTCCGGTTTTGCAACAGCAATGACACTTGTAGTTTCTGCTAAAAGCATGCAACTGTTACAGTTTTGTAACAGCAGCACGTGAGCCTCAGGTTGCCAGAGTTTCTGTGCAATGTTTCTGATTGTTGCATATTTTTCAAATGCACAATGCCCCTCAGTATTAAAACTGAAATATTTGTCATTGCTCTGCGTGGCGGGCAATTAAATTCTACCTGGGTCACCTTCAGAGTCATTGAAGTCAAAGTCATCCTCGGTGAAGGGTTTCAGGCAGCTCTGGTGGTCTCCAAAAGCGTGTCGCCGTCGGGTTCTGGTTGGCACGACTCCGTCTACAAAAACACCAAAGTGCACTTGCTTAATTTACGCTACAATTTACTCAGTGCTTGAATTTGTTTGTTGTTTTTGTTTTCATTTGCATTTGCTGCATTTAAAACATTGTAAATCTCACCTGAAAGCTCAACAGAATCAACACCGCTATCTTCTGCCACTTTCAGGAAAATCTGCCGCATCGAAAGAAACAAAGTCAATTTAAGGGTTCGCTTGAGATTCAATGAATGTTAGACCAAAATGGATTAAAAAGTTATGTTAAACAAGCAGCCCCAACCTCTTCCAAGGTGGTGTCAGAAATCCCGTAGCTTGAGATTCCTAAGTCAGTAAGTCGATCATCAAGCTCATGGAAAAGCTCAACAAAGGCGCCGTCTTTAGCCGACTGGTGTGGCAAGACGTAGGTGAGCTCATGCCCGAGATCTTCCACCAGACGAGCCTCTGAGACGTGTTTGAAAATCACACTGGAGATGAGGGAGACGTCTAATGGAAAAGACAAACAGAAAAAAAAGAGAGAAAGGTGGGTGAATATCATTTTGGAACTTTCGTAGAGAAAATTAAGCTTCCAGTTCTTACCAATAGTGGTTGTCTCACTTTCAGGTTCGCTGCCAAGGCCAGCATCCGAACTGCTCTCTGATACGCTGTCCTCCTGAAAATAGTGGGAGTAAAAAACCTTAATAAATCCATCTTTATGTTTTTTTTAATGCATGCCAGTAAGCATAAAAATTTATTTTCGCTTACCTTCTCTGTCTTTTTCATGTATGAGACAGTGCTGGCAGAATTCCTGCAGGACTGTAGAGACAGGTCGTAGTCTCTCTTGACCAGCGTCAGGTAGTAGCCGGTTCCGAGGTGCGTCTTCAGGAAAAGAGAGGAGCCCACGCAGCACAGCTTGCCATGGGAAATGATAGCAATACGGTCGCCCAGGATGTCAGCCTCATCCATGTGGTGGGTGGAAAGGATGATGGTGCGGGCTAAAAAGTGAATGAAAACGTAAAGTTATTCATTACAACGCTGCCATACTGAAGCCCTTTGGCCAACTTTTACATATATGACACAAAAACAACATTTGTTTCATTTACCTTGTCTGTACTTGAGGAGCAGATCCCAGATTCCCCTGCGTGCGTACGGATCGACACCAGCAGTAGGCTCGTCCAGAATGACAACCTTAGAGCCGCCGACAAACGCCAGCGCAACAGACAACTTCCTCTGCATTCCACCTGCACAAAAAGACCAAAGTCAGAAGCATGCACTCCAAATTTAATCAAGTACGTAAAACAAACAATTGAAGTGCTGAAAATAATTAAGAGAAACCTGAAACTAGGAACCGACCTGACAGCGTGCTGGTGCGAGATTTTCGCTTGTGTGGCAGGCCGACATCGTTGACGATCTGTTCCATTTCAGCCTTCACTTGCTCTTCGGGCAGACCCTTCAGGCGAGCGTAGAACCAGATGTGCTCCTCGACGGTCAGCCTGATTCACAGCAAAATGGCACAAATGCTTGAAATACGAGAAAGGGGGCCCAAGTGTGCGAAAGTGTTTTCCAGTCAAAGTGCAGACATACATGCTGAAAAGCACATTGTGCTGGGGGCAGACCCCCAGGTTCTGCCTGATGGTGCTGAGCTCGGAGCGGATGTCCTTGCCGAGGATGTAGGCGGTGCCAGAGGTGGGTGGGAACAGTCCAGTCAGGATTGACCTATCACAAACAGAATGTGGTCACCACTTAAGGTTTTGAAATGAGTTGTTTACATTTTCTCCAGCTGGTAAACACACTGAACATATGAACTTACATGGTTGTAGTCTTGCCAGCTCCGTTGTGGCCGAGGAAGGACGTGATCTGGCCTTCATAGAATTTAAGGGTCAATCCATCCACAGCCAGCTTGTTCCCATGGCTGTAGATCTTCACCAGGTTTTTGATGTAAACACCCGGGTCGATGTGGCTTGGGTCCTCCTCGATGCACACAGCTGTAGATGTGATGAAATCAAGAACAACATATTAGCGATAAGCAAGGGCTTCTCTTGCAGTTTGGTATTATTTAGGATTGTATTTGCTGTACCGTCAGCGTTGCCTTTCTTTGACATTGGAGTATTAATGTTTTGGTTCTCCTTCTCTCCACACCAATATGTTCTTGTGAAAGGGAAATACCAAGGCCTTGGGATCCCGTACTGGCCTGCAACAGAATTATGTGTTTATAACATGACTTATATTGCACAGATTATATCCGATTTTTTAAAGAAATATCTAACTTTTGTGTCTCACCAGGAAAAACGGCTTCGATGTACCAAGTCATTATTCCATACAGCACTGCGTCAAACAGCATGAGGCATATAGAGGTGGTCAGGTTGTAGCTGTCCTCCTCCAGGGGGCTTGCTAGAAGGTTAGACCACTGGATTCCCACACCTTGTTCCTCAAACAGGGCAAAGTACTCACAGCCAAAGCCAAAAGCCACAGGGGACAGAAGACTCTGAGAGAGAAACACAATATCCACTGTTACATAGCAGGAATTCTTGGGATCTCTGTGTATAATGCGAGGTGCAAGATATGGATGTACAGTGCCAACTACTTTTATTGGAAACACAAGTAAAAGTTGTATAACAACCATTTTTTTACTGCGGCAGTTTAAGATCACACTGAAATAACACCTAGAACCATGTGCTTTTGACAAGTGAATCTGAGGTTGAGGTTTTTGGCACTAAACATACCAAATGAATTTCTCTTTATTCATTGTTTGTTTGAAGATAAAACAAGGAATGAATATGTGGAAAAACACCTCGTGTTAAATATGGTCTGAGATGCTGTGTGTTTCTCTTTAAAATTTTCCTTTATCATCATGAGCTGTGATTTTATTAAAAATCACTTGAGTGATACTGTGCTACATTTGTAACATATAGATTTACTTTGAGGTTTTTTACATATCCTTACCAGTGGTTTTTTACATATCCTTACCAGTGGTATCAATAAAAATGCAGTGGACTGCATTTATTCAGATGTAATAAGAGCTATCTCACTCACCACTACAAGCTTCGCTCCAAATCCCACGTAATCTTGCCAAGCAACACACAGAACGTAGGGCAGGTAGAGGGTGAAGTATATTATTCCTCCGCAGGCCGCCGCCAGGTTGGCACGAGAAAACAGAGTGCTGATCAGAAAACACTGCATGATGGTCACAACACCGAAGGATCCCAGGAAAAGAAACACAACGCCTGAGTCGCTGTACGGCAACAGGTTTCCCATCTGAGAGGAGACAGGACAAAAAAAAATAAAAATAATAATCTCATGTTTTCCACTATTTTGAATAATAGAAATGATGCATGTGCTTGTCTTCAACAACACACACCTTCAGCAACATGACCAGTAAGCCAGCGCTGATGAGCAGTGGGATTAAACTGCTGATGAACCAGCTCAGCCACAGGGTGCCGTTGTTCAGCCCCATGATCCTCATGGTCTCCTTCAGTCGTGCCTCCTTCTCATACACCACGCCTTTGATGATGATGGCCACAGAGTACATCCAGGCCAAAGTCATGAAGAGAGGCATCGACCGGCTCATAACTCGCAGGAATCTGAAAAAAAAAGGAGTGAAATGTGTCGGGGTCAATCCTGCCAGATCTTTGTAGGAAAAGTTTTGTTTTTATAATGTTATCACTCACATGTCATCTACGTAGCAAGGGTAGGGCATCTGCTGGATGTAAATACCTGTCTTCTCCACAGTACCAGTGATAGCTCGGATGATTCCTTGCTCAATGACGTCTTGCAGGTAAGAAAATCCGCCCCAGACGTACCGCAGGTCCTCAAAGGGGTCCGCTCTGGGACCAGGATCCCAGTATCTACAAATTAACAAAAAAGCAAATGTAAAAACTGTCAAACAAGCAAACAACCTAAGATAAAAACACGTTTCTTGTCGCCACTCACCCATCTTTGATCTTGTTCGTCCTCTCCACATTATCAATGTCCATGCGAATTTTGTAGTTGATGTTGGGAGGCAGGTTGGTGCTATTGGGAGCGATGTCAGGAAACACGATTCCCGCCCAGAACTTCTGGTTATCCAGAAGACCCATGGACTTGTTGACCAAGCGTTCCTCGTTGGGGACTGACTCCAGTTTGTCCAAGTTCACACACTAAAAGAAGAGGGAGTTGGAAAAAGAGCCGGAGAAATGAGGCAAGTAGGGAAAGGATTTAATGAGAAAATGTTGCTACAGTGATTCAGATTTTTTATTGTTATAGTGCGCCAGTAGAACTATAACAAGTTCAATTAACTTTTAGGTGATTGACTGTTATTGTCATTTAACCTGTTTTATTGAGTTATCCTTGTTATCTTGTCAATGATATAACAGTTTATGAACTTTTGATAGTTCACAAAGTTCATTCTGAGTTTAAAACAGAATGACCACATCATTTTTTACCCGATCCGTTCAGCCCTCCCACAGATCAACCTTTCATTTGTTTATCTAACATCAGCTGAATTTTACCTCATTCCTTCATTCCAACTTTGATAAACATTTAAGATCCAGAAGAGCAAAATCCAATCAAATGCAGCGTCGAAACCACTAAGGCGCAAACCTTTATGGTTATTTGGAGCTGTTACATTGATTTTACTGCAACAAACTACTGTGTGTATATACAGTAGATTATAGGAGCTCCTTAATGAAAGTCAGTAGGTCACTGGTTTGTTTGAGTGAAACATTAGTCGGAGAGGTTGTAAAAGTTGTGAAATGGATACGTAACTGATTATATTTGTTTTCAAACTACAAAGTGTTAGAAGGAAATGGAAGACTTACAGTAACTTAAAATATACGTGATCAAACATGACATGAGAAGCCTATCACTTTAAGGACAGACAGCATAATAGAAATCAGATCGTTATGAAGGTGGAAGCAGATATTTAAAGAACTTTCCTGAGAACAAAAGAAGTACACAGAATCAGTGCTGAATAAAACAGTGGGAGGATTAATGGCTGACTTTGTTTTATTTAAATGATACAGATCACATGGCTTTGAGTTTGTCTGATAAAGCATGTGAAGCAAAAGAACATTTAATTTCAAGGTTTTTATTAATAGCTGTGCTGGTATTTGAGGTCAAGCACACAAAATCACTGGAAAAATTAATGACGATTTTACAGGGAGTTGACCTAAAAAGATAATCAGCATTTAACGCCCTTTTTCTCAGCCTTATTGGTTTTATCCAAAGACAGCAAAAGCTTTTATGGACCATGTCAAGAGCCATGAATCTATGATTAACTGACAGGATCTTAAACTAACATCCCCATTTAAAGCCCAGAGGTAAAAAAAAAAAAAAGACTATGTCAAAATGTAGTGTAATGGTCTGGATACAGATCATTTCCACTGTGACCTTGCAGTGGAAAAATAAAATAAAAATAAAAACAGTCACAGCATTCATATCTCACTAACCTCCATAAACTGTGAAATTGTCTTTATGGCGCGATCGGTTTCATTGAACGCGTCCCTCCATGTGTAGGCTGACCCCGAAGGTCGGCGGTCCTCTGAAACTTTTGTGAGGAAGTTCGCCACATCGGACACACGCCACTCAGTCTCACTGAGCTGAGCGTTCAGGAAAGCAGCGCTGGTGTTGCTTTGGAGCAGGGACTGGAAGAAAAACAGAAGAGTTTAGATGATTTATGCCAAGCAACTGTGTAAAAAAGGAAAACCTTTGAGTGGTTACTGCTTTCCTTTAGCCTTTTGGTTTCAGAGTGCAGCTGTTCTGTGCTGTGTTTGACCTGCATTTTCTACCAATGCCAGGTTGTTCTGATGAATATAATAAAAAGTATTTTTTACAAGTTCATCTTTTTTTAATGAGAAAACATCTTTGCTTGAATGTTACATAAAGTTCCCCAGCAGTATGGGCTTCTACAATAAATACATTATGGACAAAAACAAAATAATAGAAGTTTGTTATCTTTAACGCCTAGAAAAATGTACAAGGTAATTTACAAGCATACACCACTAGGTGGAGGTGATGTTTAAGCAGTTTAGTAAGGAAAGAAGATGGTGAAAATTGGGTAAAAGTTCCCATCAATAAAACAACCACATTAAAAGCTCTATGCCCACTAAAAGCTGCTCATCTAAACTGAGGAAGCAGTGCAAAAGCTTTGTGTGGTTCACTCTCTGATATTAATGTGTTCAGAGAATTCAGGCTCTGATTTTGTCTTTTTTCTAGGATTGGTTTTATTTATTTTTTTATTACTGTCTATCGTTCTTTGCTGCCGTAGAACTTGAAAGTGACCCAAAAAGAAAACGAACTTTCTGTGCGGGTCACTCAGGATAAATAATTACAAATATGCCCTCAAGTTGCCTGAATTGTTTTAGGCTAAACAGGAAGGAACACTGGGAACACAGCCATGTTTTTGTCTACAGAAATGACGTCAGTGAACACACTCACCCTGACTAAGTCCATCTCGTCGCTGTTCTCTATGAAGTTCCAAACTTTAGGTTTCATTTCTTCCCACATGCCGCCCAGATCTCTCAGCACTCCCAGCTCCTGGAAGGTCTTGTTAACCTGCAAAATTCAAGCTTTCAGGTTTCCTTTTTCTTACCAGAGGTATTCTGATAAAGGGCTTTTCTGTGAGGAATCTGTTGTACCTCGTGAATGATCCTCTGAGTTGCTGGAGTGTCTGGGGTATACAGGATCTTCCCCATTAGAAGAGGTTTGAGAGCTCTCCAAATCATCCTGGAAATGGGGCTGGACTCCAGGTTCTTCATTAGGTTGTTACAGTAAGGAGCTAAAAAAAAAAAAAAAAGACACAAACCGCAGTTTGAGTATTGAACCTATAAAAATTGGGAGCAAACAACTCTTTTATATTTAAAATAAATACAAGGATGCTTACTTGAAGAGTTGTCATAGATGGAGACGGGCTCACTGTCACTGTCGTTGCCGTGGTGTCCAAACAGAGCCTTGTAATTGTTGTCTTCATACCAGTTGAGGGATTTGATCTTCAGGCCGCCTCCCTCTGGATGTCCGCAAACAATACGCGACACGGCCTGGTACATCTGCTTCGGAGATCCTGTTGAGTTTGCAGTCAGATACAGGATCTCCTTTCTCATGTCCTTCCAGCTCTTCATGCCGGCAAGCTGTCGAGAGAAAGAGACACAAATATTAAGAGAGAGGAAAGCTAATTCCAAATATTAAACCTGATGGATGCACTCAGAAGCTATATTTTACTTGTGATTATAAGTTGGTCATTTTCAGCACAATTGGAACTTATTGGTGACCGACAAGTTGGAAATTCAGAGATCAGATATTTTTTGCACCCAATAGAGTTATATGGACAACTGAGAGAAAACACAGTTTGCTTTTTTTCAATTATTTTTTCAATTATTTTAATTAAATAGTCCACGTTATTTAAAATCAGAGCAGGATGTGAGCAGATAATCAGAAGGCTGAATGGGGATGCTGTTTAGTCCTCTAGAGTTTTTAATCTATTTAGGAAAATTGGATCATTTGGAAATGTTGGCTGCATTTTGGTGATCTGAATAAAGATAAAGGTCTAAATCCAATATCCACAAGACTGCTGTTTTCGTAATGTTAGCATGCATGATGCCTCTTATAAGGAAGTCAAAGATAATCTAAAACATCAACTTTGTAATTAAACTTAGTGTAAATTATTATTAAAAGAGTATTTTAAGAGCTTTTCCCCCCATGGTTTTAAAAATAAAACTTTTGTGGTAGATTGACTAAAATCTACCACAAAATTCAGATTCCTACTTTTTACAAAAAAAGAGATACATGACCAAAGTAAGTTGGTTTTGTTGTTCAGTTGCACTTTGTTTTTTCCTTCTTTTTTTCTTTACATATTTGGGGAAAAATAGATCATTTTAGTCAAAAATTATGCCCAAAATAAATCCCTTTTGGGCATAAAAGAAAGATTATCTCACTGTCTTTTTTTTCTTTTTTCTGCTCTGTACTGTTTCAGTTTCCCCCAGTTGTTCACACCATTTTCCCAGCTTCAGGAAATCTCGAAGGTCTCAGTTTCTCCTGTCCTGAGTTGGCAGTCAAGATGCGAGACATAAAAATCCACATCTGGCAGGTTATCGTTTGCCACTGCTTGATTTAAAGCAGTCGTCTTCTGCACAGTGAGTGTACATTCGATACATGTAGAGAAGTGCTGCTCCGATGGGTGGAGACACTTAACACTTGACCGTCTGTCTGACTAAGATAAATTTAACTGCTGTTCCCAGTCCTCCGAGCGTGCGTGTGTGAGAGAGGGTCTGCACTGCTTCTGAAGGAAGAGCTTAGATAACACGTAATGCGAGTCAGCACAGCGTCTTTCATCAGAAACAGCCGTCATGGCGAGTGTTTATGCCACAGCAACAATATTGTTTCTCTGCAGCAAATCAACAACTCACAAACTGATACATGTCGGCCAACGCAGTGGCAGAAATATGGAAAGAATCCTGATGTTTGGAACAAAACAGCGCACAGCCCTCCTCTTTGTTTGGGGATTTCTTGATAATGCGTGAAAAGAACTTCTGTTTGAATTGCAGCCTTTGTCTGAAATTGGCATAAACTCTGTAGCTGTGTTTGTTTCCAACAGAGAGCAATTTGAGTTTTTGTCACATTTTGGTTTTTTTCGGTGTGAGAAAAGGGGAAGCGGTGTTTTATACTGTCAGCACTCAGCAGTCATATGCTTTCTGACATCACCGGGTTACCATAGGTCAAGAGACAAGTCAGCACAAGTTTAACCATGTTTCCTAGCGGTTCAACAAGACATGCAATCAGGGATTCAACTCGTGACAAGAAAGGAATGAAAGAAGGATGAATAACGTGGAGACCTCGCCCATTTAGCAAGTATTGGTGGAAGGTAAAAAGTATGCCTGATATGAAAGAAAGAGAGGCAGAAAGAAAGAAAATAAGAAAGAGGCATAGAAAGTGGCTATATTAGAAACAGGAGGTGAAAACAGAGGGAGGTTTGAGAACAAAGAGAGGTTACTCTCGGCCATTTCTCCTAACAGGCAAACCTCTGCTGGCTCCACAAGTAGAGCGCTATTATCCTGACATTTACTCACATCTCCACACTTGCAGACAAAGAAACACATGCACGCACAGGCACATATGGGCAAGATGATATGGAAACATCCAGCGTATCCTTGTTGTTACAAAACAGAAAACAGTGTTGTTTACATATTCATATATTTATGAGTCTATTTTTGCCAATAGCTCTTAAAACAGATTTTCAAAACTTGTTTAAACCTGGTTTACTTTGCAGCTGAGCCTACAGCTACACCAGGGTAACATTGTTTCCTGCAGTTTCATCTGAAATGGTGCATGGCGTGAGTGTGTGTGTGTACAAATGCTACATGCTATTTTACACTTGCTGCTCATGAGGTTTTCTGTGTTGTGGCAGATGCTTGCATTTGTCGTTCCACTTAAGGGTGCCAACATCCTCTTCGCCACAACCTCGCTCACATAAACAACGTGCAGCCTTCTGAGTGATGCATCTCTATATCGCCATGTGCATGCAGGTGACTTCGGATGCCAAAACTGTGTTTGTAGGTCTTGTGAATGAGCGTTTTTCTTGCTCTGAAAATTATCTTGTGTCATTCCCTTCAAGATGAACACCCACGCTAACTTGGCGAGGTGGCACGATGAGTAATACCTGCGATATCCAAGAATGTAGATGTGCTGCACTCGCACGCACACGGAAAATAAAACTGGATGCAGATAGGCAGGCAGAAGAACAGAATTGTCCCAGCATAACCTCAGCACCCAGCCTCTGTGAGGTTATTAAAGTTCAAATTTAAACTCCAGCACACAGCTATGTAGACATGAACAGCTCAAAGGCTGATCACACAAGAACATTTTAACAAGTATATCAGATACTGAATCAATTTTTCCAATAAATCAGAGTATATTAAGTTAACTTTTGATGCGTTTTGGAGAATGCATGACTTTTTGGCTTCATTTTTGCTAGAAATGCAATAAAACTGTAAAGGATGCGGTGTAGGGGAAAAGTTTTTTTTTCCCTCCAGGAATGGCAAATGAGGCTATCTGTGGTTGTTTTGATAAGAAGAGCAGTGAGGAAAGAAAAATAATTGTCAGCAGAAACACTGAACACTGATTCCCTTTCTATTACTCTATAAGGGGGGCTGGCTGGCTGGAAAATGTCCTGATGAAGTTCTAACAAACGCGTGATCGCAAGAGAACAACCAGTTTGACCCTGGAATTGATCTATTCTGTATTTTTTTATACATCAGGATTTCATTAAGGTGTTAAAAAAGATTTATAATAATCTCTTAGGTAAGGCCTGAAATGTCTAGAGTTCTGTCTAAAAAATTTTTTTAAAAGATTGAAAAAGTAAAATTTTCAGTAACTCAATTCAGTTAGCAAAACACGTTGTTGATTAATTATACAAAAACTTCTATTTTCAAGCTATTTTCTATGAATAAGGGTGATTTTTTTTCTTATAGTTAATAAAAATATTCATGATTGGAACATTTTATCAGACCATTAAACAATTTAATTATGCAGAATGGCCTTAATGAACTGTTTAATACATTATTTCTATTTTTAAACGTTACTTTTAGTTTCATAAATAATCTTCAAATGAATGCATATTACAGTGTAACATGTTGCGTATGACTGTAGTTGCATCTTAAACCTGTAGGTTTGTTTATTTATTGCTTCAGATTTTTTTAAAAATTTTTTAAAACAAAGTTTTTCTTGAAATGTTGGAATTTGAAAATAATAAAAAAATAGCTAAAGTGACCAATATGCAGCATTACTGCAAACTATGAGGAACTGTTTGAAGTTAGATAATTAAGTTGTTAAAGTAGAGAATTCACATGTATTAAACCCCCCAAATTTAAGTTGGCATGGTTACATAAATAAAAATATAAGTCATAAGTCATTGTCTCACTATTACTTTTTGTTGGGTAATTTATGTAAGTTGTAAATTTCAAGAATGATAATCTTAAAAAAGGACTCAAAAACTTTTTGAGTCCATTTTTGTTATTGTTTTCAATAACATTGTTGGTAGAATTGTGAAAAGTCACATATAAATCAGCTAGCAACATTACTTTGATATGATGACTGCAAATTTAAATGTGCCAGAATTATGAAAGATGCTTCCTATGATTTTAATCATGTTATGTACCTACAAAACTACTGAACTGAATGTGTGACGTGACATTTTTGTCATTCCTATAATAAAGATATTCCTGTTTATTCTGACAGCTTTTCTAAAATATGAAAAGAAAATAATGCCATAGTTTTATATTTCTAGACAACATCCTCTTTTGCTCAAGTCTAAACGTGTGAAAGATCTACTTCTGAAAAAAAACAACAAAACATTCTCCAACGACACTTAAGACTGTAGTTTGCTTTACGCCTAATTAAAAAACCTTGGACCAAAACACACACCACAAATTATATCGGTCTCCTGCACTTTGTTAGCAACAACATGCCATTGCTTGCATCCCAGATGATCATGGCTGCTCATTCATTTTAACCAAATATGCTGCACCATGTCCACAGAACAGCTATTTAGTTGTGGAAAACATAGACCTTTTTCATATTCAAATTATTGTGACAATTATGTCAAAAGCTTCAACTTGACAATGTTCCAATCAAAAAGAGGAATTAAATATTGTGCAAAGAGGGAAAAGGAAATTATGATTCAAAGTTGCAACATTTTTACTGATAAAGAAAGAAAAGAGCGGTTTTGTGGCGATCCGTCAGCTGCTTCGACAGGAAGCCTCAACATACACGCGCACACACGCACACACACGCAGGCACACACACACGCATGTGCACACCCCCACACGCACACACAGAGACAGCTGGGTCTTTATGTTTTGCCAGATCAGCAGAGGCTGAGTGAGAGAAAAGGGGGTTGTGTTGCGTTTGGTGAGCATGCTCAACCAATTCCTGCATCTCTGATTTCTCATTGCACTCCAACACTGCAGAAGACTCAGTTACACTAGCTGGGGTCAGACATGTGGCTCTTCATGGTTTTCTGCTACGTGTAACATTGACGACTGAACTGAGTCAAGACTGTCATGTACTCCAGTTACTTTTAAAGAACAAAAAACATATTGTAGCATTTCCAGTTGTAGATGGTTCTGTCAGGTTAACTTTTGATTTAAGAGGTTGTTAAATATTAGCCATTAAAAGGGTTTCATTTTTACTCAAGCACTGTGAAACATGTTAGATATTGCTTATCTTCTCATTTCTTCTATTATGCGGTAATGTATAAGGTTTTGCTGGTTGTTTTGACAATAGATATGTCAATATGATATAGTTAGTATCTTCTGGAAGTCATGTGATTGAGTTTCTGTGTTGGAGGTCAACTAGTTTGGCTATGAGGCTAATTGTAAAGCCAATATTTGAAGCAGCCATTATATGAAGGGGACATCTTAGCTATAGTTGGGAGGCAAAAGGCTAACATTTGAATCTGTTAGAATATATTTATTGAGTTTTTCACTATTTCAGTAATATAAATTACAAACCAGAATATCAAAATGATCATAAAAATGTTTGGGGTGGGCTGGGCAGGGGCAGTTGGTTGGATCAATGAACTTACCTGTCTTTTGGCCTTTACATTGTTTATACTCAGAAGTATTGACCAAATCTACCCAAATACAGTGCATACAAATTGCTACACCATTACCTTTGGTTGAATCCTGACACTTTATCTGTGTGGTTAGGAATTGATTTCAGTCACAAACATGACAACTGAACTTTGGATACAAATAATTTGGATGTCGTGTTTGCTTGTGGATCTGTGTGGGTGGTGCTCTCTCTACATGTCAACGGTTAATTTACCTCAACGCCAAGTGCGCCAAGGCTCTCCAGGAGGTTGTTGGTTGCAGCTGAGACGTCTTGGACAGCTTTGGGGTCTGAACTCGCATCCTTCTGCCAAAGACAATGGATAATTCTCAGTTCATCTTTCTAAAATAATGACTTCTTTCTTTCTTTTACAACAAAGTTCTCTGGAGGAGTTTTCATGGTTTGTTTGATTAGACAAGATAGACTGTCATGAAATCGTAAGAAGTGAGGTAAAATGAAGGTTCTAATAATGAAAATCATAAAGAGAGGAAGGCAAGGAAAAAGAAAAATGTTTCAGGGGATTTAAGCTCTTCTTTTCTTCTGTGCTATCTGGGTATGCCGGGGTTGAATGTGTGATTGAGAGCTCTCATGTATCACTTTAGGTTGCAGGGTGCTGGAATGTCAGACATTTGATAAAGCACAGGTGTCAATGAAAAGAGAACAGCCTTTTAGGGAAAAACCAACAATACTCCAGTGAACTCTCAACTTTCTCTCCCTGACCTGCTCGCTGTGGTACTGTGTGGGTGGTGCTCTCCGTACATGTCAGCGGTTCAACTTTCTCTCCCTGACTTGCTCACTCTTGTCTTACTTCTAATCTGTAATTTCTCTTCTCCCTGTTACAGATTCTTACAATGGGAGAAAATTTGGGAGTGTTGCAAGAGTTCTTGCCCTCATACAACATTTTTTGCCAATGTTGAAAAGATTGTCCACTATTGCATAAAAAAGGTTTCGCAAAGTTTGGACTCAGTTTTGAGGACAAAGTTTGTTTTCTGGGAATCATATCCTACATTAGTCAGTGCTTGTTTGCATGTCAACAAGACATGTTTTTTTTCTCTATGCTGAAATAATAAGAA